>NC_044980.1:132089605-132228794 GCF_008728515.1 Papio anubis | reverse complement strand
GGGCGCCTGTAGTCCCAGCTACTCGGGAGGCTGAGGCAGGAGAATGGCATGAACCCGGGAGGCGGAGCTTGCAGTGAGCTGAGATCCGGCCACTGCACTCCAGCCTGGGCGACAGAGCGAGACTCCGTCACCAAAAAAAAAAAAAAAAATAGAGGCTCAGGCCAGGGGCAGTGGCTCACTCCTGTAATCCCAGCGCTTTAGGAGGCCAAGACGGGCGGATTACAGGATCACGGGAGCTTGAGACCAGCCTGACCGACAACACGGTGAAACCCCGTCTCTACTAAAAAATACAAAAAACTAGCCGGGCGAGATGGTGGGCGCCTGTAGTCCCAGCTACTCGGGAGGCTGAGGCAGGAGAATGGCATGAACCTGGGAGGCAGAGCTTGCAGTGAGACGAGATCTCGCCACTACACTCCAGCCTGGGCGACAGAGAGAGACTCCGTCTCAAAAAAAAAAAAAAAAAAGTTGGACAAGGATTAATTAACTAGAACACAAACTCTGAAAATACAGAAATGTCTAAGCATTTAAGATTTCAAAAGAGAAGACCTGGTAAAAAGTGAAGGCGCAGCATGGAAAAGAGGAGACAGGTGGAGGGAGAGAATGAAGACATGAGTTCACCAGGTCATGGGATGAGGACTGTTGAACCTCCTTCCCAGGCGTCCAGCTAAGTGGGATTAATTACTTGTGAAGTTCGTTTGGGAAAAAGAATTAGAAATTTGTGTGACTCTTTGAAAATAAAAGCCTGTGGCTCCCGATGATGAGAGAATGGTTAGAAAATCCCTTTGAGAGTGAAGAACTATGTAGGTGTAAAAACCAAAGTGAACCACAGAAGGGGAGTTTGTAGGGATGGGGTGGGAGGCACTGGCCAGGGTGAGGTTCACATCACCAGACTGGCTCAAGAGGGCTTGTGTCCCACTGGAGGGGTTTAGAATATTCTGGGGGAGGCATCCAGGACCTGTCCCCATGACACACACACCTACCAACAAGCAGATCCAAAGCCCCGTGGGCTTGACTGATCTCTGTTGGAAGGAAATTACCTAGGGGAAGGATGTCTCTGGCCCCACCAGGAAAGAACCCCAGGTTCTTTTTTGGGAAGTAAGGGGATGCCCAGGGAGAGGGCAAGACTGAGGGGACCAATGGCCTTGAGCATGGGGGCAGTGACTGCCTGTTGGGCCCTGTCCTGGCAGGAGCCAGTGACCAAATTACTATGAGACTTGTCAGCCTGCCTGGCCAGATCAAGATGTCAGCCTGCTGGCATCTTCCCAGTGAGAGCACTCACCAGGGGAGAGAGAAGGCTGAATTGGTGAAAGGCAGGGTACTCAAGGCTCCATGTGGGAGCCTCACCAGGAAGGACCTTGAACCTCTTGCGCTTGGGCTCTGGCCTACTGGAGATCTGCTGCAGTGAACAAAGCAGATGTTGTGCCTGGAATTCATACCTACATTTTTTTTTTTTTTTTTTTTTGAGATGGAGTTTTACTCTTGTTGCCCAGGCTGGAGTGCAATGGCACGATCTCAGCTCGCTGCAACCTCTGCCTCCTGGGTTCAAGCAATTCTCCTGTCTCAGCCTCCTGAGTAGCTGGGATTACAAGCTCCCGCCACTACACCCAGGGAATTTTTGGTATTTTTAGTGGAGATGGGGTTTCACCATGTTGGCCAGGCTGGTCTTGAACTTCTGACCTCATGTGATCCGCCTGCCTTGGCCTCCCAAAGTGTTGGGATTACAGGCATGAGCCACTGCGCCCAGCCCATACTTAAACTGGGTAAGGGGAGTTTAGCATTCTAAGAAATAAACGGGGCTCCTGAGGTGTAAGGACACGGTGTAGCTGACTCTAAAGGTGCCCCACAACTTATGGCACCAACTGAGCCAAACAAGTGGCCCACAGGCATCTGCACAGAGCAGAGTTGAAAACTGGCAGCCCACAGATATTTTACTTGGCCTACACAATAGTTTTAAAATTTCAAAATCAACTGCCAACACTAAAAAGTCAGAAAAGCTTCCATTAAAACTTGGTTTTGGCTGGGTGCAGTGGCTCACGCCTGTAATCCCAACACTTTGGGAGGCTGAGGTGGGGAGTTCGAGACCAGCTTGACCAACATGGTGAAACCCCATCTCTACCAAAAATACAAAAATTAGCCAGGCGTGGTGGTGCACACCTGTAATCCCAGCTACTCGGGAGGCTGTGGCAGAAGAATCACTTGAACCTGGGAGACGGAGTTTGCAGTGAGCCGTGTGCCGCTGCACTCCAGCCTAGGCAACAGAACAAGACTCCATCTCAATAAAACAAAACAAAACAAAACAAAACAACTTGGTTTCACTGGGCATGGTGGCTCACACCTGTAGTCCCAGCTACTTGGGAGGCTGAGGTGGGTGAATCACTTGAGCCCAGGCATTTGAGACCAGCCTGGGCAGCATAGTGATCCCCAGTCTTAGAAAAATATAAATAATTATTAATTTCCATTTTAAAGATCTGGCAGTCCTATCCCCCTGTCACCATGTGCACCCTTCCCTATTGAGTCCTGACCCTGAGACTAAGGATCAAGTCCCAAATAGGACAGTGCTTGCCCTGTGTTCCTCTTGTATCAGAGTTAGGAGTAACCCATCAAAAGTGGGAAAACAAAAGGTGGACTAAGAAGGTTGTATGTTTCAGGAAAAATGGGAGCAAGCCCATTCCTTTATGGCGGTGAAGAATATAGTACACCGACTGCTTCCCTCATTTCCGTGGCCTGCCTGGTCCCTTAAGGCCTTTTCGAAGGTGTGGCCCACCTGGGCCTGCCTGTATCCTCAGCTGGGGACAGGTGTTAGAGTGAAACCCTGCCTTTGACACAGGCACTGGGTGGTTAGGAAAAAGCCCGTTTATATAACCGTGGTGGAGAGCACGGGCCTCCCGCCTACCATTGCATTTGGTGATGAGCTGGTCCTTCTTGCTGGACTCCTGTAGGACTTTGCTTTTGACACTGGAGAGCCTGGGTGGGGAAGATGGGAGGGTGGGCAGGCTAGCAAGCAGATGCGTCCCCCAAAACCCACACCCCCTACTGAGGCCCACTCACGCTTTTTCAAAGGCCAGCTTCTCTTTCTCCAGCTGTTTGGACAGCACCTCTACCTCTCCGAGGGCAAACTGTAACTTCTCCTCTTCCTTGGCCAGGAGGACCTTGGTCTTGGCATGGGCAGCTTTCTCTTCCTGCAGGGGCGGCAGCAGTCACTTCATTACCCTGGGCCGCCTTGGGTCTCCTAGACTCCCTTAACCAGCCCCGCTTCTCAGACAGACACATAGACACCAGGGCACAGGGAGATTCTGGCCACCTTGCTACTAGGGCTGGAGGTTCTCAGAGGCCGACCTTTCTTTTTACTTTTTTTTTTTTTTTTTTTTTTTTAGACAGAGTCTCACTCTGTTGCGCAGGCTGGAGTGCAGTGGCATGATCTCAGCTCAGTACAACCTCCGCCTCCTGGGTTCAAGCAATTCTCCTGTCCCAGCCTCCCAAGTAGCTGGGATTACAGGCGCCTGCCACCACACATGCTTGGCTAATTTTTTTTTTTTTTTTTTTTTTGTATTTTTAGTAGAGACAGGGTTTCACCATGTTGGCCAGGCTGGTCTCAAACTCCTGACCTCAAGTGATTTGCCACCTTGGCCTCCCAAAGGGCTGGGATTACAGTTGTGAGCCACCGCACCCATCATCAGAGGCTAATACTTAATGAGCCTGCCTAACCACAGGGGTCCTGGGAAAAGGGGTAAGATTAGGAGACTGCAGAGGCCATTACTTACCACCAGCTTCTTCTCTACTGCCTGGAACTCTTCTTTACTGACAAAATTTTCGTCCTGGAGAACCATCTGCAACAGAGCCTGGCTGAGGGAGGGCCTGGGGCTGGAGTAGAAGGGGCGCCCTCTAGGGACCAGGACCAAAAGTGGATAACAGGATAATGCTCCTGGTAAGATGAGACTGAGGCCCTGGGAAGGGAGAATTCAGTTCCACAGATAAACTGAGACTCAGCAATAAGTGCTGCCCTCAAGGAGCAGCCAGTCTAATGGAGGAGGCAGTCCACAGCTAGCACTTCTAACATGTTGTGTGCCTTGATGGGGAGACATAAGGGGATCTGGGGCCCAGAGGAGGCACCAACACAGCTTGGGGAAGGGTCAGAATCGCTTCCGGAGAAGGGGACATTAGAACTGAGATCTGACTGCTATATAGGGTGGGCCAGAAAAGGGATAGACAGAAAAGCACTCTGGATGGTGGGGACACCCATGCCAAGGTCAGCTGCCAAGAGGAAGACCTGGGTACCTTCTGGGAATCAAAGGCAATTCAGTGCCTAGAGCTCCATACATTTTGTTGAATTAGAGCATTAGGGTAGCTAATAGGACATGTCTCTCTCCCCTTTCCCCCACATTCAACTTCCCAGAAGGGAAGAAATTGTCTAAGAACAACTTAGAATGAGAAATAGAGGTGAAGCCAGTTTTATTTCTGAGATGGAGATACATTCAACCTGCTTACCAAGACAGAAAAACAAAACCAGAAAAACCATGAACTCCAGCTGGCCAGGATTCTATCATGCCTTCCCAGGTAATCTGTGACTGCAATGCTTTGCACCCATTAGCTGGGGTTTGATTGAGAAGGCAAAAGCTAAGGCATGTAAAGTTCTTGGAGGCCCCTAAGTTAGCGTTGGCAAGGGCCAAATCTGCGCTTACTGCATTCATCATGGCACTGCCTTTGACTCTGCGGAAGGGTGTCCATAATAGAAGGGATGACAGTTTCTCTGCCTGCACACGAGGGCCATGGGAACTCAGTGACGTCATCTTCACTGAAAATGGGGAAACTGAGGCTCAGGGACTCTACCAGCTCTTGCAGCAACCAGGCAAACGGAAGGGAGAATATGGCTTGATATTAGTTAAAATTCCCTGGTTCAGGAAAGCCCGCCTCTTTTTGGCTCTACCCCTACCGACCAAGCCCAGCCTCCTCCTGATTACGCCATGGGCCATGCGTTCTAGCCACGGCCCGGCATTGGAACAGGTTCTGGCCCCGCCCCCATCAGTAAGGCATCCGGCCCCGCCTCTCCCCAAGCTCCTCTGGCTGCATACCACATTCCTCAGCTGGTGGATCAGTTCCTCCTGAGACTCAATCACGTCCCGCAGTTGATCGAAGGCGAGACACACAGATCCTGACCCCGCCTTCGACCACCCGAGGGGCGTCGCCATCTTTCGCCCCCGCCAGCTAGTTGGAAATGGCTGCCTCGGGGGTGCTCCCCGCCGTCGCCCACCAATGAGAATGCGACGCCACAGAGCACCCTAGCAACGGGGGGCGGGGACTTCCTCTGTTAGCGGGGCGAGGAGCCGCCTCTTAAAGGAGCCGCCTGGGGCGGGGAAACTGCTAACAACCCTTAAGGCATTTAATTTTATAGGAAATTGCGATTTTATTACATCTTCTGTTTCTTACGCGGTCCTGAGAAGCCGGCAGGGCCCGGCTTGTACTTTCCTTGACTGCGAGCAGGCAACACTCAGAACACCAGCCCTCGGCCTTCATCCAGGGCCTGTTAAGCTGCATGACCACGAAGCAAGAGCCGGCATAGGCAACTCCTGCATCTTTAGCTTCTCATGCCTCTTTCTCCAAATCTTTATCCTAATCTCCAAATTTCCTCCATTGTATGATATTCCAGCCTCCTGGAACACACTTAGTACTTGGGGGGCCTAAGCACGGAAGATAGAAGAAGATAAAAAACGAGAATGGCTTCACCTGAGATCAAAGTCTTCCTACTCTGATACCAGGCTCAGGGCAGCTGCACTAGAGCCATGTGCCACCACCCCAGGAGGAGGGCCCTGAAGAGATTAGGAGGACTGAAGAGGGCTTGAAGGAGGAGAGTTTAGTAAAATGAAGTCAGGGAAGGATACGGTGATTACACACACTCACCAAGTCTCTTTTGAAGGCTTTTTTTTTTTTCTTGGAAACCCAAATAAGATTAGGTGTGGAGAACATCAGAGCGAATATATATTGTGTTCACTATTTCGTGGCACCATTATGTTTATATTATTTCATGTGACCCTCATAGAACTTCTATTAGCCCCTTTTTACCCGGGCTCTATGAGAATGAGAATGAATAACTTGCCCAAGGTCACTCTAGTAAGTTGTGGAACAAGAGTTCTGCTATGGGCAGTTTGGTTCCAGCGTCCATGTTTTTGTTTGTTTTTTGAGATGAAGTCTCGCTCTGTCGCCCAGGCTGGAGTGCAGGGACATGATCTCGGCTCACTGCAACCTCCGCCTTCCGGGTTCAAGCGATTCTCCCGCCTCAGCCTCCCAAGTAGCTGGGATTACAGGCGCCTGCCACCACGCCCGGCTAATTTTCATATTTTTAGTAGAGACGGAGTTTCGCCATG
The DNA here is from genome assembly GCF_008728515.1 of Papio anubis. Taxonomy (NCBI): domain Eukaryota; kingdom Metazoa; phylum Chordata; class Mammalia; order Primates; family Cercopithecidae; genus Papio; species Papio anubis. The sequence goes on along the minus strand of NC_044980.1, from coordinate 132,222,435 downwards.
TTGGCCAGGCTGGTCTCGAACTCCTGACCTCAGGTGATCCGCCTGCCTTGGCCTCCCCATGTGTTGGGATTACAGGCATGAGCCACCACACTGGGCTTGGAGTTCATGTTCTTAACCAGGATGTTGTGCTGCATTTTTGTTGCATGTCATGGATGGAAGTTATGGAATGTGATACCCCCAAGTAGGAAATGACTATACTAACAAGGAGTTTGGAAAAAAAGTTACCAGTGACTATGAAAGGAGGCAGAAAGCTCAGGGTAAGTCATTCAAGCTGCTCCCCAAAACTCCCTAGCGGCCTGACAAACTTGGCCATCCCTGTGGTTCTCTCAGCAGGAGCCCTTGTTTTGTTTCTTGCATTTATTTTCATGGACTTGGAGACAAAGCCATCTCTTTTGACCTCTCTCTCTCTTTTTTCTTTTTCTTTTTCTTTTTTTTTTTTTTTTTGAGATGGAGTCTTGCTCTGTCCCCCCGGCTGGAGTGCAGTGGCGCAATCTTGGCTCACTGCAACCTCTGCCTCCCGTGTTCAAGTGATTCTCCTGCCTCAGCCTCCCCAGTAGCTGGGATTACAGGCAACTGCCATCATACCCAGGTAATTTTTGTATTTTTAGTAGAGACGGGGTTTCACCACGTTGGCCAGGCTGGTCTCGAACTCCTGAGCTCAGGTGATCCACCCACCTCGGCCTCCCAAAATGCTGGGATTACAGGCGTAAGCCCCTGTGCCCGGCTGACTTCTCTTAAAGGGCCTAGAACAATACTGTTCAATAAAACTTCTAGTGATGAAAATGTTCTACATCTGTACTATTCAGTTCAGTAGCCACTAGCCACATGTGGCTCTTCAGCAGTTGAAATGTAACTCATGTGGCTGAGATATTGCTTTCAATTTTTTTTTCCCCCTCAAGATCACCTTAATCACGGCTCTTTAACATTTAAAAAAATTTTAGTTTAAATGGCCATGTGGGACGGGCGCGGTGGCTCACGCCTGTAATCCCAGCACTTTGGGAGGCTGAGGAGGGCGGATCACAAGGTCAGGAGATCGAGACCATCCTGGCTAACACGGTGAAACCCCATCTCTACTAAAAATACAAAAAAAAAAAATTAGCCGGGCGCGGTGACGGGCGCCTGTAGTCCCAGCTACTCAGGAGGCTGAGGCAAGAGAATGGCACGATCCCGGGAGGCGGAGCTTGCAGTGAGCGGAGATCGCGCCATTGCACTCCAGCCAGGGGGACAGAGCGAGACTCCGTCTCAATAAATAAATAAATAAATAAATAAATAGCCATGTGCGGCTACTGGCTACTGTACTGGAGAGTGTGCCTAGAGGGCACTGTGTAGGTTGTGTGCCTCAGCACAGACGCCTCTCAGAACTTGGTGTACCAAATGTGAATGTTCACCTGAATCACCTTGCACAAAGCTGCACATTCCTCTGGGGCAGTGATCCCTGAGCCTTCCCCACGAACTGCATTCCCTCCCTAGGGTCTTTCATGAGGCACTGCTTGATGTCCCTTGGTATCCAACGTCCACCTTCACCAGCTGGAACAGGCTGCTCTCTGCATATTTGGGGCAAAACCCTGGAGAGCAGTAGGCTCCAGCAACCATCTCAGGGTGGAAGGTTATGAGCAAGAGAGAACCCTGGATCCAGGTCTGCACCTGCTTCCTAGCATGGACATGAGGGGTGGTCACCCTGGTTGGGCACTGCCACAGACTCCTCTATATGTTGAAAGGCACTGTGGGCTCCTGGTCAACCAGGGCTCAGTGAGACTCAGGATGACATCACAAACAGCTCTGTGATCCTGCCCGAGAAGGGTTGCCTTTCTGCAGAGGCTTGCCATTTTGGCTGATGTTCTGGTTATCTATTGGTGCATAATAAACCACCCCCCCAATTTTTTTTAAGTCATTGAAAAAAATCATTTTGTTCATGAATCTGGAATTTGGCAAGGTTCAATGGCGAAAGCTTATCTGTGCTCCATGCACTGTGAGCTGGGATGGTTCAATGGGGGGTTAGAAGTTCCACTTCCAACACGGCTCACTCACGTGACTGGCAAGTTGGTGCTGTCAGCTGGGAGCTCTGCTAGGGCTGAGGACCAAGGGTCTTGGTTCCTCTCCACAGGCTGCCTGGACTTTCTGATAGCATGGAAATTGGGTTAAAGAGAAAGCATTCAAAGTGACAGAAAATGGAAGATGCCAGTTTCTTAAGGCCTGGGCCTGATACCTGGCATAGTGTCATTTTTGCTGTATTCTACTGGTCAAGGAGTCAGAGTCCAGATTCCAGAGGAGGGGACACAGATTCCACCCCCTGACCCCACCACCTTTCAATGGGAGTAGTGTCAAAGAATTTGGGCTGCACTTATAAGGAGCAAATCCTTGTGACAGATGGCACACCAGCCCCTTCAAGGTTCATTTCAGGTAAAACCAGTCAGGAACTTAGTCTAGTGAGAAAAATCAGACAATAATCAAACAACCAGCTAAATCTAAAGGGAAACTTAGCCAGGTGGGGCAGAGAAAGCTTCTGTGAGGAAGTGATGTCTGAGCTGAAGCCTATTAAGGTAACTAGGAAGCGCTTAGCAAAGAGGGTAGGGGCAGGTGAGTAGGTAGGGATACCAGAAAGAGGAAACAGTGTACACAAAGTCCCTGGGGCAAAAGGGGTTGTAGAGTATAGTAACTAAAGGCTAGCATGGCATAAAAGAAAAAGATTATAGGGCAAGAGGGGGCTTGGGCAGTGGGTAGAGACAAGGAACTTGGCAGAGCCTTGCTAAGCAAGGTAAGCCATGCTAAGGACTTTGATGATTTTTATTTTAGGGACAAAAGAAAACTACTGAAATATTTTAAGCAAGAGGATGACGTGATCCAATTTATGCTTGGAAAAGATCTCTTTGGTTGCAGTGAGGTACATAGACTGGAGTGGGGCTGTGTAAGTGCACAGAGACAACTTTAACTGAGAAGGCTACTGCAGTGAAAGTGGATGGTAGTTTGAGAGTCAGTGTCAGAGATGAGAGTAGGCTTAGGATATTCTGGAGGTAAAATTGATGGAGCCGGCCGGGCACGGTGGCTCAAGCCTGTAATCCCAGCACTTTGGGAGGCCAAGACGGGCGGATCATGAGGTCAGGAGATCGAGACCATCCTGGCTAACACAGTGAAACCCCGTCTCTACTAAAAATACAAAAACTTAGCCAGGTGAGGTGGCAGGCGCCTGTAGTCCCAGCTACTCGGGAGGCTGAGGCAGGAGAATGGCGTAAGCCCGGGAGGCGGAGCTTGCAGTGAGCTGAGATCCGGCCACTGCACTCCAGCCTGGGTGACAGAGCGAGACTCCGTCTCAAAAAAAAATTGATGGAGCTTAACAGAGAGAGGGGATATGGGGACAAGGAAAAGTATTTTGGTTGTCTATTGCTAAAAATCACCATAAAATGCAATGACTTCAAACAGCAACTTTTTTTTTTTTTTTTTTTTTTTTTTTTAAAGACAGAGTCTTACACTGTCGCCCAGCCTGGAGTGCAGTGGCGCGATCCCAGCTCACTGCAACCTCTGCCTCCCGGCCTCAAGCAATCCTCCCACCTTAACCTCCCCAGTAGCTGGGGCTGTAGGTATGCAGCTCATTTTTTTATTTTTCGGTAGAGACAGGGTTTTATCATGTTGCCCAGGCTGGTCTTGAACTCCTGTGCTCAAGCCATCTGCCTGCCTCAGCATCCTAAAGTGTTGGGATTACAGGCATGAGCCACTGCACCTGCAATAAAATGACTGCAATCATTTTATTATTTGCTCACAATTCTGCAGTCTGAGTAGGACTTGGTGGGGCAGCACATTTCTGCTGTGCGCATGATCTGGGGTAACACAAATGGCTCAACTTGAAGTATATGTTTGGGTCCTCAGTTCTTGCTGTCAGCTTGGTTGCTTGATTCTTTTCTGCATGGCTTCTCCTTTGGTTAGTGTAGTGGTCTCAGGTAGTTGAATTTACATGGTAGCTGGCTTCCCTCCAAGTACAAAAATGGAAGCTGCCAGTTTTGCCACATTCTGTTGGTTAAAGATCAAAGGCCAGCCCCGATTAGAAAGGGGACTACACAAAGGCATAAATATTAGGGGGTGCCAAATTAAGTCTACCACGCAAAGTTTCTTGGGTTTTTGACTTTTTTTTTTTTTTTTTTTTTGAGACGGAGTCTTACTCTGTCGCCCAGGCTGGAGTGCAGAGGAGCGATAGCTCACTGCAACCTCTGCCTCCCAGGTTCAATAGATTCTCCTGCCTCAGCCTCCTGAGTAGCTGGGACTACAGGCACCTGCCACCACGCCCAGCTAATTTTTTGTGTTTTTAGTAGAGATGGGGTTTTACTGTGTTAGCCAGGATGATCACGATCTCCTGACCTTGTGATCCACCTGCCTCAGTCTCCCAAAGTGTTGGGATTACAGGCGTGAGCCACCATGCCCAGTGGTTTTTGACTTTTTATTTTTATTATTATTATTTCTTTTGAGATGGAGTCTTTGGCCGGGCGTGGTGGCTCAAGCCTGTAATCCCAGCACTTTGGGAGGCCGAGACGGGTGGATCATGAGGTCAGGAGATCGAGACCATCCTGGCTAACACGGTGAAACCCCGTCTCTACTAAAAAATGCAAAAAAAACTAGCCAGGTGAGGTGGCGGGCGCCTGTAGTCCCAGCTACTCGGGAGGCGGAGGCAGGAAAATGGCGTGGACCCGGGAGGTGGAGCTTGCAGTGAGCTGAGATCCGGCCACTGCACTCCAGCCTGGGAGACAGCGAGACTCCATCTCAAAAAAAAAAAAAAAAAAAGAGATGGAGTCTTACTCTGTCACCCAGGTTAGAGTGCAATGGTGCAATCTTGGCTCACTGCAACCTCCGCCTCCCAGGTTCAAGTGATTCTTCTGCCTCAGCCTCCCGAGTAGCTGGGATTACAGGCACCCGCCATCATGCCTGGCTAATTTTTGTATTTTTAGTAGAGATGGGGTTTCTCCATGTTGGTCAGGCTGGTCTTGAACTCCCAACCTCAGGTGATCCACCCTCCTCGGGCTCCCAAAGTGCTGGGATTACAGGAGTGTGCCACTGCGCCTGGCCAACTTTTTAATTTTATTGTCAGAGATGGGGTCTTGCTATATCACTCAGGCTGGTCTCAAGCTCCTGGCCTCAAGTGATCCTCCCACCTCAGCCTCTGGAGGTAGCTGGGATGCAGGTGCACATAACTGTGCCTGGCTTGGGTTGCTGACTTCGGCACTTGGATGGGTGGAAGTGCTAGTGATGGAAATGGGAGCACTGGAAGTCTTGCTTCCATGCTCCTTCACTAAATAAAAATCTATTCATCTCTGTAGGAAGGGTGATTATATTTCACATCTCTCTTCCTCAGAGTTGCTTTCACTGACCCCTCAGACTGGGTTAAATTCCTTTGTTATAGAGTCTGTGGTCCCTTTGGTCTCCCTTTAGCTATTCATTGCACTGGGGAGCGCTGTGGAAAGCCTGGCCTTCCCATTAGATATGAGCTCCAGGAGTCTTGGTGCTGGGCCTCACCTGTTCCCTGACCCCCATCCCAAAAACCCAGCCCATCTGGCTCAGAATAAGTTCTCAATCATCGCTGAATTGAATCTCATCTCGCTTTCTTTTTCAAATGAAAGCTATCATTACCAGTTAGGATCATGTAAATATCATTTACTATATTTTTAAACCAAAACTTTCCTAAATATGGGCCACTAGGAACAAAGCCAGCAAGGAACTGGGATAACACCTGAATTTCTGATGCTAAGTGTAGTTTTGATCTGTATATTGGCTGTGATGTACTGCAACTGCTGTTATCTGATAGAAAATGTGGAACTGATGCCAACAATGCTATCTTCTATTCTAAATGCAAATAATCCCACTGATGGGTGAGGGAAGACTGGAGCAGGCATCAAAAGCTTCTTTAGTCGGAAGTGGCTCCAAGGGAGTCAGGCGATGCGCAGTGCCCAAGGACGCCATGGGCAAAGGTAAAAGAACCAAGGAAAAGTAGCCATTCTTTTTATATAAAATTGTTTAATGTTTTTGTTAAAATACATTTAATCCAGATATAGTGGATGAGGTGGCTAGATTTTTTCAAGATTCTTAGTCCACCAGGAGCTGATTCCATTTGTGTCATCCCTACTCTGGTCACAGAACATTCACATCTTCAATTCCAAATACTGAGCATGATGTAAATGATGTAATCAGTATCTAACACATGAGTATATACTTTCTTGGTGGTCACTGCATGCCATATCAACAGTGCAGCCTCAAAAAAAATATGTTTTGTAACTTGGCCCTTTCCAAAAATAAATATATTAGGACACTAAGCTCACACCTTAAATGAGGGCAGAATAAATAGGAATGAAGTGCAAGCTCCTGTGAGGAGCACTGCATGCAGATGAAGCACTTGCTTGTGTGGTGTGGCCAGCTGTAACAGAAAGTCACTGGAACCGCACAGTGCCTCCTCACAAAGCCCGTCCTGAGTATAAGGAGGAAAAAGAATGACACATAGTTTGACCAGGCTGCTAGAACCCAAGTTCCAGTGGCATCTGAAGTTCACTGCATTTTCTTTTTTTTTTCTGAAACAGAGTCTCACTCTGTCACCCAGGCTGGAGTGCACTGCTGCAATCTTGGCTCACTGCAACCTCCGCCTCCCAGGCTCAAGCGATTCTCCTGCCTCAGCTTCCCGAGGAGCTGGGATTACAGACACCTGCTACCATGCCCGGCTAATTTTTGCATTTTTAGTAGAGACGGGGTTTCACCATGTTGGCCAGGCTGGTCTTGAACTCCTGACCTCAAACGATCTGCCTGCCTCAGCCTTTCAAAGTGTTGGGATTACAGGCATAAGCCACTGTGCCCGGCCAGTTCACTGTATTTTCCAGCAGTTTCCAACAGAAAGCACAGCAGTGGCATTTCCTTACTGGTCACTGCTCCTGTGCTATAAGGCCTGCGCTGATCAAGGAAGCTTACACATCTCCTAGCTTGCGCAGATGAACTCTAGGGTTGCTAATCTGGGGACGTGGATTCCTTCAAGCTCTTAGTGATAAGAAGGATTTTCATCCTCCTTTCCTCACTGTCGATCATGCAGTAGAGAGAGCATCTTCATTTGAATGACAGCTTCAGTTTCTGCTTGAGCCTCAAGCCCTATTTCTGAGCCCTGCTCCTATCACACACGTCTCCAATCTGCAGTAATACTCAAAGAAACAGTCTAGAGCTGGGTGCCAAGCTCCAACAGCAAGAATAAGCCCTACCTAGTTATGTATGATCAGGAGATCTTCCAAAGGATGTAGGCAAGAGGAAAAAGCTTATTTTACCACCATGCAGACAACCCATCTAAAATATAACCCAGGAAATTATAGTTTAACAATATTCTGGATAGTATCAAATAGATAAATCCTTCAACCAAAAGCAAATATGGTTCCCTTGAGGAAAAACAGATGTGAATGTTGTGGTCTATTGGTAATAAATAAAACAGTATCATCAGTGCTATAAAAACAGACAATCAGCATGACATTTAATGGAGTTAGTTACTATTGCCTCTATTTAGTATCATCACAGATTACTCATCGCTGCCATGAAGTCCATAAAATGTGTGACTATCCAATTCCTGGCCATCGAGGACAGGGTCTTTTAATCTGTCAAGTCAGTTTCATTATGGCAAATTTTCTAGCAGAGGTTAGGGATGGGGAAAGGAGAGCTTTGATTTTTTTGTGTATATAAGAACTTTCCATACGCCTGTTTAGCTCATGGACACATTTTACAATGTAACCTCCCTCAGTCACTCAGAGGGGATCAAGAAGGGGCCCCCAAAACCAGGAGGACAGACCTAGTTGGGTAGCAAAATCTGGCTATTTCTAGAAATGCTCCCTCTCCCTACAACTGAGCAGTTGTCCCCTACAAGCCACTAAAGCCCCCAATCTTTACCTGTGAACCCATCTCCTGACCCTGTGCAATGCCTGCAGAGGCATGGTAGGGAACAACCGTTCAGATGTTGGTGAGCCATGCTAGGCACGTCTGTGTAAATCATGGCCATGCATTGGGATGAAGAGACTTTACTTTGGAATCTGTTCTAATGTAGATGCTCTCTCTTTTTTTTTTTTCTTTTTTTGATACAGTCTCACTCTGTTGCCCAGGCTGGAGTGCAGTGGCGTGGTCTCAGCTAACTGTAATCTCCGTCTCGCAGGTTGCAGCGATTCTCATCAGAGAATGAGTAGCTGGGACTACAGGTGTATGCCACCACGCCTGGCTAATTTTTGTATTATTAGTAGAGATGGAGTTTCACCGTGTTGACCAGGCTGGTCTTGAACCCCTGACCTCAGGTGATTCACCTGCCACAGCCTCCCAAAGTGCTGGGATTACAGGCATGAGCCACTGCACCCGGCTGACTCTCTAACAGAAACTTTTCTTCCAATATGAAGGAAGCATGGAGTGTAGGCTACAGTCACTTAATGATCCTTCCAAGTTCAGAGTCATGATAATCCAGGCAGCTCAGCTCTACAGGAAGACCCAGAACCACACAGCCCAGGCAGTGACTGAATTCTTTCTTGTCACCAGTGGGAGGGTTCCCTGCCTGTGATGGACCTCTTATTTTGTGTACAGAATTTATGTTAGACAGGGTCCTGCTCCTTAAAGAGCAGCAGGGACGTCCTGAATGGATTCAGGATTGCCATAGAAAGGACGAGGTGTCATGGGGTGGGGGAGGACAGAGGCATCCTCGGGAAAGGTTCTGCTTTACCAGTCTGGCTAGAATCACCTGAGACATGAGGATGCTCTCTCCCACTTTCTACTTGACACTCAGCCTGCTGTCTCACTCTGCCACTATCAGCTGTATGACCTGTGTCATCCTCTCTGGGCCAATGTTCTCATTCATAGAACCAGGGATAATACATCTACTTCAGAGTTGTGAGGAGGCTTAAGAAAATATGTGTGAGAGCCCCTGCTTTTATAGTAGGCACTCAATAAATGGAAAAAGCATCTCAAATCACAAACTATAGGATACCGGGTTAAACAAAGTGGCTACTGGGGCCAGTGCTAGACCCCCATATCCAGGGAGAGAGGATCTGTCCCCTGTATCTCTAGGCTTGAGCAAACAGCCTGGAGAAATGGCAATGCCTCCTCCTGGGTCTGACCATCTGCCTCTGTGGGATATAGGAACTCAGCCCAAGTGCGATGACACCAATGATGACACTGAGGAGAAATGACCAAAGGGACATTCTCTGGGTTCTATGATGGACTAGGGAGGCTTTGTGGAGGAGATGAGGCTCGGTCTTGCTTTATACCTTCACCCTGGCCCCTGCCTCTGGATGCTGCTCAGTAGTTTTAATTTCTGGACCCTCTAAAAGAGAGAGGGTTAAGGAAATAAAGGAAACTCAAATCAGGCAGTTTGCTAATGCTACTGAGCAGAGATTGGAATAATAGAAAACTATTGACTACAATAGTTTAAATTTCTCCATATTCCCCTAGAAAATGGAAAGCTGGGCAGGAACATGTTCCAAAGGCTAAATCTTGGCAGAGATGATGACTCTAATGAAGGGAGAGGTATAATTCTTGGTAGACAGTGTAAATAACTAATATTAAGCTTTGGCTAAGCCTAGGAATGCCTGGGTCTTAAGACTTCACTGAAGAAGGGAAGAAGGAAGAAAACATGGATCTGCTCTGGGATGCCCTGAACTCCATTCACAGAGGCAGGGTAGGCATGGAGCAGGGAAACAGAATCCAATGCTTTGCCATTAATTTAACTTAGATGAACTCCTCCTGGGACCTGGAGTCACTCTCCAGGAAGGATTCTGTGAGGACACGTCTGGCTCTCGTGCCCATGCTCCTGCCACTCTGCCCAACCAACGAACTTAGCAAATAGTAAAGTGTTCACCATTACCTAATTTTGTATTATAAAATGGAATCAGGAACATAAATAGGAACAAGTAGCAAAACCCCAGCCCTGCATAGGACCATTATCCTCTCAGCCACCTCTGCGTAGGCCAATGAGTTTGGAAAGTTTCTCACAGTTTTCAAGTTTCAGCGACTCTGCTTTCTGTTTCAATCGTTCATCTCTGTATAATCCTGCCAAATTTGTCAGCTCTGACTCTGAAAGATAAAAGAGGTAACCAGTTCATCAAGAGTTGAGCTCCTTTGTTTCATTTCAACATTTCTGGAGTCAAAGCTCCTTTTACTTCATTTCAAGCTTTTTCTTTCAATTAAATGTAAGAAACATTTACTCATTTATTCACAAAACACATCTGAGGCACTAGACCAGGTGTGGAGGATTAAAGGGCACCTGTGACCCTGCAGTCCAACAGTATCTGTGCTGTCTTATAAAAGCACTGAACTTAGTTCTTACCAAGAAAACATTTGGCACCAGACTTAGGAAACCTGCGCGTGTGCAGTGAGACCGCACCACAGCCTCCTACAAGTGGGATTCCGACGGCAGCTGGGAGAGAATGGAGTCCAGTGGCCTATTCCTGTCATCTGAAACAGACAGCTGCTCTATTCTTCTCCTGCATTGCTGCATCATAACTCACATGTGCGAAGGCACACAGAGCCTACTGCTGCCAGGTGTGCGTCTACACAAGGCCAGGGCGCTACTGGCATTCTTCATTTCCTCACCACATGTGGGGTCCCCAACTCAAAGGCCAAAGGCAGCTGGGCCTTTTTAAAAGTTGAATCATCTGGATCTGGTGACCTTTGTCTCCTTGACTAAAGGAATTTCATTTTCTCTTCATGGTGGAGAAGGTCATTCTATTTTTAACCAGAATATAATCTCTATGTTTCCTGACTCAACGGTGGTTTGGCTGCCTCTATTTTTTATTCTTTTGTGAGGTTTCAGGCATACTCAGGGAGGAATGCCTGAAAAGCACCTTTAGAGACGTATTGCATATTAACAGGATGGCATGCTTGGATGTGGTGTGTGGCTTCTGAAAGCCTCTGACAGCAGGCAGCTACTCAATGTTTAAAGGACCAGACTTGTAAAAATGCTATTTTAATTGTTTTGAAATCTGCCTATCCATTCTTAATCGTCTTGCTGACAGATTTTGTTTTTCTTGGTGGAACGAAAGACACCTGTCTGATTAATCAGCAAACTGCCTGGAAACAGGAATTATTATTTAGCCAGGGGGAACAATGGGCATTGCTTTCCGAATACGTTTCTATCAACACAAAACACTGTCTGGCATTTCTGCTCACAATGATGCTATTTACCCCCAAGTAAGGCCCAAAGTGCAGATTAAGTGCAGGACTCCAGGGTGAGGGGTGGATATGCATAAAAACCCTCCCTCTACAATGGAGGCCAAACAGCCTGGGCTCTAGCCCAGCAGTTGCTTGGCAAGCAGTGGGTCTCCCAGGCTCCAGAACAATGTGCTCTCCCTGCTCGGTGAGGGTGCCTGCAGTGCCTGCTAGCCAGGGCTTGTCTTGGCACAGTCACCCTTGCAGGTGATGGGGCTTCATGGAGGATCATGGGCCATTTCCAAATGAAAGCTCTCTGCTCCTGCATCCTGCCCAGGGCTCGCCACTAACTCCAATCTCAGGCTTCCTTGGCCTGTGGGTAACCTCCGCCCAGGAGGCCTCTGTGAAGTCAGTCTGTGCCTTTAGTCCTCTGGAGTCACAGTTACACCAGTATGGAAACAGATTCTGTGGTTTTGCTTTTCTTTGAAATTATTTCCTTAGGTTTTTCATTCGCTCAGCTTTTCTAAATGCCTCATTCCCTGAAATCTTGTTCCAGGAAACATTAAGGGCTAGTGACTCTTTATATTTTCTACATTGAAGGCCACTTCAACAAGCTGATGAAAGATAACTGCTTTTCTCAAAATATCATATTGCTTTTCATAAAGCTCACTGAAACCAGCTCAGAGACCCCTGCTCCACAGCAAGGACCTTGTACAAGGTTAGTGTTTCAAGGAACCGTGTCCCACATCCCCACTACCAAGCTCAGAGCAACTTCTCTCTAAATTGCCAGTGAATCCTTTCATCCTTCAATGAACAAAGGGTCAACTTCAAGAATATGCTGCTTTTGACAAATTCTGTTAATATTCAATAACTTCTAAGCAATGTAAAAAAATTTTGGGGAATGGCAGGTTCCAGAGAATACCTTTTCTTCTTAGCAGAAAGTTCCCCTTCCTCTGAATGTCACTGTAACAGATGGACAGAGCATTGAGCCTTAAAGATAAACTGACTCAGGCAAATTGCCAAGAGAAGCAAGACCCAGAACCTCTCCCAAGAACATGCTGCAAAAGAGCCCAGATTGGTCTCGACAGCTGAAAGACTGCAACGGATCCCAACTGCCCTCATGATCCAGCCCCATGAGATGGTACTGCATCCAGTCTACAGTGCAAAGCCAGGTAAAGCCAGGACTCCACCAGACATTAGGCACTTTCTATGTGCCAGACACTGTGCTAAGAGTTACACCCATGCCATCTTCCATCACCCACATAACCTTTCCCGGAGGAAGTGGACTCTATGCCCATTTCAAAGCCTAAGCTTCTACCCACTAGGTTATCCCGCTCAAGGGTGTGGAAAGAAGTGCTCCTCTGTCAGTCCAGGCCAGGAGCTCAGCTCAGCTCGGCTAGGCCAAGAGGCAGTTGCTGCCTGCTACTTTCGTTCAGCCTAGCCTCGTAGTGTGGCCACTTGCTCTGGCATCAGGTTTACTATCTAGATGCAGCTGCGAATAAGTAAACAGGACAATTAGTGTTTATAGTAAGGGATTGCTCATAAAAGTTTACCCAGATTGGCAGGGTGTGGTGGCTGACGCCTGTGATCCCAGCACTTTGGGAGGCCGAGGTGGGTGGATTACTTGAGGTCAGGAGTTCGAGACCAGCCTGACCAACACGGTGAAACCCCCTGTGATCCCAGCACTTTGGGAGGCCGAGGTGGGCGGATTACTTGAGGTCAGGAGTTTGAGACCAGCCTGACCAACATGGTGAAACCCCATCTCTACTAAAAACTAAAAAAAATTAGCCAGGCATGGTGGCATGTGCCTGTAGTCCCAGCTACTCGGGAGGCTGAGGCAGGAGAATTGCTTGAACCCGGGAGGTGGAGGTTGCAATGAGCCGAGATTGCACCACTATACTCCAGCCTGGGTGACAGAGCGAGACTGTCTCAAAAAAAAAAAAAAAAAAAAAAGTTTACCCAGATTAAGCATTCTAAGGAAGAGCAGAGAAAATAAATGAACCAAAGATTTAAAAAGTCAATGGCTAACCTTGCTAAAAACAGTTTGCATTTGGTATTTTGCCAAGAGTGAACTTTGTTCTCAAGTGGGTTTATTTTTACAACCTCCAAGCGCTAAATTTAACCTTGTTGGCTGCACTTCCTGCTGGATTCAGAGGGCAGATGCTGCTTGTTCTCAAATGGCACTTGGGTTGTGTGCAGGCTCTGCATAGCCACTGTACTTAAATGCCAGAAATAGATTTGTAAGGGGTTTGTGCTGATAACCCCCATTTGGAACTTGTGGGTACACGCTTCATGCTTACTCACTGGATTTTTATTTTTTATTTTTTATTTTTTGAGATGGAGTCTCGCTCTGTCACCCAGGCTGAAGTGCAGTGGCATGATCTTGGCTCACTGCAACCTCTGCCTCCTGGGTTCAAGTGATTCTCTTGCCTCAGCCTCCCGAATAGCTGGAATTACAGGCGCGCGCCACCACTCCCAGCTAATTTTTGTATTTTCAGTAGAGACGGGGTTTCACCATGTGGCTAGGCTGGTCTCAAACTCCTGACCTCAGGTGATCCACCCTCCTTGGCCTCCCAAAGTGCTGGGATTACAGGCATGAGCCATGGTACCTGGCCACTCACTGGATTTTTATTTATACCTGGAGAGTGCTGAAGCTCTGAACTAGGCCTCGTGGGGATGGGGACAAAAGCTTAGAAACCACCTCTGGTGCAATCCTTACCATGAGCTCTTTGCATAATTCCAGCATCTTACTGCCATAGAGAAAGATGTGGGGCAGGGGGTGTCTGAAGAATGTGAAATGCAGATTTTCATCCAGTTCTTGCAGAAAGCAACAAAGTCAAAGCCCTCCCAGGACCCAGACAATAGGGACTTTCAGGACATATACTGGCTTTCACCTGATTTGGATCCATGTATATACTGCCTTTTTATTGAGACAGGATCTCGCTCTGTAGCCCAGGCTGGAGTGCAGTGGAGTGATCACAGCTCACTGTAGCCTCGATCTCCCAGGCTTGACCTCCTGAGTAGCTGGAACCACAGGCATGTGCTGCCACACCTGGCTTATTCTTATACTTTTTGTAGAGATGGGGTTCCCAGGCTGGTCTCAAACTCCTAGACTCAAGTGATCCTCCTGCCTCGGCCTCCCAAAGTGCCAGGACTATAGGCATAAGCTACCATGCCTGGCCTATATACTGCCTTTTAGTATGAGGCCTTTCTCCTGCTCCAAAATTCTTTCCTGATTTTTGATTCTTGTAAAATCTAGTTTAGCAATGGGGTAGAGTATTTCCTGAACCCTCAGTGTTTTTCAATAAAAATGGAATTTCCTCTTCCTATTTAATTTCCTCTTATATCCCAGAGTCACTGCTCACCAACTTCCTAATGCACTTTGAGAGAACAGTGGGACTTTGCCTTACAGAAATAGGGGGCAGAGACCAGGTCCCTAAGGGTGAGTTAGGACACTAACCCTGCTGTTGTTATTCACAATCTTCAGCATTTTCATTGTTTTCTACTCCTGAGAATCCTCTCTTCAAAAGACATTTGTTGAGCACCTGTTCTGAAGCAAGCACTGTGCCAGGGCCCTGAGACACAAAATTAGTAAGACCAAGTTCTTATTCCCAGAGAGCCCATAGTCTTGCAGGGGAGACTGACATATATCTCTGGAACTCTAACACTGTGTGATTGGTACTATGTTAGCAGGTTGAACAAAGTGCTTTAAGAACACAGAGGAAGGAGAGTTTAACTTGAGGGCGGAGTTGGGAGTGTGTGATGGTCACTGAGGGCTTAGCAGCACTGTGACCGACGAGCTAATTTTATCAGACTCCATTAGATATTTAATGATACTCAGTAATAAGGCTTTAGAAATGAGTCAGAATTTGCTTTTTAAACATGAGCCAAAACTTCAGTTAAAAGGGTAGCCCCTGAAAAATAAAAAAGAAAATAAAAATAACCAAAACCAAGTTTGAGAAGACACAGTCACTAATGCAGTGTGTGTGTAGAATTCAAGTGGGACCAAAGGTGAAGCTGTTGGCTGAGACCGGGCTGCCCCTTCTGCAGACACTCCTTAGTAATACTTGCTGGAGCTGTAAGCCAGTGGCAGACGCTGTCATCCCCACTGTCTCCAGAAAGGGAAATAGGGGGGAAGGCCTGCCACACCCAAAGGGGCAGACCCAGGGGGTCACTTTTGTTCTGTGTGGCCACAACCAGCTGGAGGTGAGGGTAGGGGACACCTCATTCAATACCAGAAACCTCTAAACCTTTGTTCTGGTTCAAAAAGTAAGGCTGGCTCAATCAGATTTCCCTCTACAGAGTGTGGAATTGGGAAACTGTGGACCAAATCAGCGAGCACCAAGAACTTAACGGAGGTGTGTGATGCAGAAAGGGGCACTGACTGGTGAGGCTGGGGAATTTGAGAGAGTGATAAGGAGGGTGGCAACTACTGTAAACCATGGCAAACAAGGTTATGAAAAAGGGAAACTGGAAGAAAGGAAGGAAGGCAGCTGGTGGGGAGAAGAGAGGGGGCAGATGGGCAGAGAGGTAGAGACCCAAAGAGAGACGGGCATATAGACAGGTGACTAGCGCCACCTAAATTCCTGATTGCCAAGTCCTGGCCACATGTATCCTGTCAATAAATTTCCCCCACTTTTTTGTAGTATCCTGAATGGCCTTTGTCCTCTGACTCTGTTCACATAAACATGTGTAGCCCCAAACAAGAAGAGAGGAGGGATCAGGAGGCTGGGGGTGCCTACGGCCAGGAACCACGGCCACCGGCTAATGCCCCTTTTACAGCATCTTACTTTGTTGTTTCTCCTTCCAACAACTAGTCTGGATATAATCAATGTAATCCTTCTCTATTGTCTTCTCCAGGTCATGCAGAGAAGCTCCTCTGTAGGCCTTGTCAAAGTTTTTATCCACAAAGTAAGGCACCTGCAGGTTCTGAGTTTCTCTAGAAATGGTGTAGCCCAAGGTCCTGAAACAAGGAGAGAGAGGCTCATGTGAGCTCATAATATTTGGCAATATTACTCTTAGCACTGACCTCACAGATATCATCACCATCATCTGCTCACAGAGCAGAGGTAGATATCATTTTCTAATGTACCCAACACTTCTTATATCCTTAGCAAAATTATACGTATAACATCATCATAATTGTATTATGTAAGCACGTTCATACCATGAATTCAGCTTCAGCATAGTTTATTCTCTTAAAAGACTCACCTCTCTTTTACTGCTCTCTGTGCTAAAAGAGAATGCTGAATGCTTAAAACAAACAATTTTTATGTTGTGTAGGATCTAGTATGGTACCTGACAGAGTAGGTTATTATAAATGCTGGTTGAATGAACTGATTATGTTATATAGCAAATTAAAAAACAGATAGCTCACACCAACCTAGAAGCAATATTTTGGACATGATAAAAAGTACTTCGCACATAGCTGCTAACTGAGAAATGCAAGAAACTCAGACAAAATATTTCAATGATGCTTCAGAGCTAACTCTCTGTGGGTCCAAGGCATCCAATGGTATCTGGTGCTCAGCAACATTAAGAGTACTGAGCTGACTAAATTCTAACCATAAGGAAATACAGAAGGGACCTCAAACTCAAGTTAAAACAATGTGACAGAAATGTGTAGAATCCAAGATGGTTTTCTTCAAATTGGACAAATTCTACTTAAAGGGGCTACATTTTATTTGGCCTTTTCCCGGCCCTCTCCTTAGATCCTCTCTAATTAGAGTAAGAGCCGAGGCCATGACTGCTCTCCCCTCACTCTAAGGGGTTGGGGGATCTTACAGAGCAGGTCCGTGCTTACCCCGCGGGCCTCACAAGAAAGAAAGCTGAAGTGCCATATGGAAAAACATGAGAAGCTGGGAAACAGAGGAAATCAGTGTGTGACCTGATGGCAAAAACCTCTCTCTGAAGGCTGGGCGCAGTGGCTCATGACTGTAATCCCAGCACTTTGGGAGGCCAAGACAGGTGGACATCAGGTGTTTGAGACCAGCCCAGCCAACATGGTGAAACCCAGTCTCTACTAAAAAATACAAAAATTAGCCAGGTGTGGTGGCACATGCTTATAATCCCAGTTACTCAGGAGGCTGAAGCATGAGAATCACTTGAACCCGGAGGAAGGAGATTACAGTGAGCCAAGATTGCACCACTGCACTTCAGCCCGGAAGCCTGGGCGACAGAGCAAGACTGCCTCAAAAATAAAAACAACAAAAAACCTCTCTTTCAGCCTCAGCTTCGCTCTCTGTAAAAGGAAAATACTAGCTGGGCCCAACAGCTCATGCCTGTAATCCCAGCACTTTGGGAGGCCGAGGTGGGTGGATCACCTGAGGTTAGGAGTTCGAGACTAGCCTGGCCAACATAGTGAAACCCTGTCTCTACTAAAATATAAAAATTAGCCGGGTGTGGTGGTGTGTGCCGCCTGTAATCCCAGCTACTCAGGAGGTTGAGGCACAAGAATTGCTTGACAGGGAGATGGAGGTTGAAGCGAGCCCAGATTGCACCATGGCACTCCAGCCCAGGTGACAGAGCGAGACTCTGTCTCAAAAAAACAAAAACAAACAAAAAAGGAAAATACTGACCTGGATTGACCTGGAATGATGGTCTTCAGTCTACAGTGATCACTGACAAAGACTCTTCCTGTTATGTATTGTCTAATAAATTCTACTTTTAAAAGATTTTTTCCCACTAAACTATAATCATGAACAATAATTTATTATTCATTACTAACAAAAAAGATAATCTAGTGATTCTCAAACCTCAGTGTGGACCAGGATAATCTGGAGGGTTTGCTAAAACTCAGGCTTCTGGTCCTACCCCCAGAGCCTCTAATTCAATGGATTTGGAGGGGCCCTAGAATCTGCCTCTCTAACATGTTGCCTGTTGATACTGATGATGGCTGGTCTGGGGACCAAACTTTGGAAACTGAATCAACTGAAATAATTAATTGAAGAAATTTTTAAAAATCCTATCAGAGTTTATAATCTGTATGCAAAAAGCATTACAAGGAATTTCTCTATCTTCAACAAAAACAAAAAAATTGAAAATAATCACTTGATCCCCATTATTAATACTATGCTCCGAGACCCACAGGGTCCAGCAATCCTATCAACAGCTCAACAGAGTCTTTCTAACTCTACCATGGTGTGATAATGTGTTCATCTAAACCTTAAATTCTACTGATCCTTCAAAAACCAGTTACTGCTGTTCTGCAGCTGACCAGATGATGTCACTATAGAACAAAACAATCTATTTCCTGAGGCACACAGGAGACTGCTTCAGTATTTTTGAGTCTCAGCACCATGACTACCCAGCTGTTCCTTTAAACATCAAATTGGTGTTTTCTACAGCAAAAGGTGAAATGAAATGTTAGTAATGTATCAGCAAAACCTTCAAGTCTTTCACCCCCAGACTGTTACTGAAAAAGATTGAGAAATATCAGACTTACGATTTATAGAACAGACTATATGGGGGATTAGTAGCCAGCAGCTGAGTAATGACAGATATAATCACAATCACAAGAACTGGAAGTAGCTGAATAAATGCAGAATATGTAGTCTGAAAAAGAAAAAAAAAAAAAACTTGCTGTAAGTGCTTTTTTTTTTTTTTTTCTCTCTGTCGCCCAGGCTAGAGTGCAGTGGTGCGATCTCGGCTCACTGCAAGCTCCGCCTCTCAGGTTCACGCCATTCTCCTGCCTCAGCCTCCCGAGTAGCTGGGACTACAGACGCCCGCCACCACGCCCGGCTAATTTTTTTTGTATTTTTAGTAGAGACGGGGTTTCACCGCAGCCAGGATAGTCTCAATCTCCTGACCTCGTGATCCACCCACCTCGGCCTCCCAAAGTGCTGGGATTACAGGTGTGAGCTACTGCGCCTGGCCTGTAAGTGTTCTTTATCAACATAAAGCTTATTGAAAATAAGACAGTTGTCCCAAAGAAAATAACAAATTACCAATGCACTGCATAGGAGGATCCACAAAGCCCCAGGCTTTTCTGGGAAGGTTGTACTTTCAGCTGAGAAGTACAGGTTGGGCAGTCCTAATCAGAAAATTCGAAATAAAAAATGCTCCAAAATCTAAAACTTTTTGCGTACCAGGATGACACTCAAAAGCAAATGCTCATTGGAGCATTTTGGATTTCAATTTTTTGTTTTTTTTTTTTGAGACATGGTCTTGCTCTGTCACCCAGCCTAGAGTATAGTGACACAAACATGGCTCACTGCAGCCTTGACCTCCTGGGTTCTGATGATTCTCTCACCTCAGCCTCCTGAGAAGCTGGGACCACAGGTGTACACTACCGTGTGCAGTTAATTTTAAAATTTTTGTAGAGACAAGATCTTGCCATGTTGCCCAGCTAGTCTCGAACTCCTAGGCTCAAGCAATCCTCCTGCCTCAGTCTCCCAAAGTGTTAGGATTACAAGTGTGAGCCACTGCACCCAGCCTCAGATTTTCAGATTAGGAATTGTCAAATGTATAATTGTATAATGCAAATATTCCAAAATCCAAAAAAAAAAATCTGAAATCTGAAATACTACTTGTCTCATATACTTCAGATAAGGGATACTCAATCTATACCAAATAACGTTTATTCTCTCTGCTGAGCAGGCTGAAGGAGGCCCAACAACAACCTGGATTGACAGCCAGTAATCCCCCTGCAGCCCCATTAACAAGACCAATGAAGCAAACATCTCAAGGTAAACCTGCCCAGACTGTGCCTCTTACAGGAGTGGGGCTCTAGGAGCCAGGTTAGCATTATGCTTGGCCACAGCTGATGGACTGGGAGGACATCTAACTCTGGCAGAGATAATCACATTTTCTCTCCTAGGAATCTGGGATTGAGACTCGTCACCCTTCACTTCTGTGTTGTCACTTTAAGGAAGAACACACACCATCAGGCACTGTAGACTAGCTATTTGCAAGGGGAAGTAGAACAAGCAAAGCTGCTTGGTGAAAACAAAACAGAGGCAAAGAGTGGCAGGAAAACTAGAGACAATCTGGGCCCAAAGAGTCCTGCAGAGCACAGCTGCTTGGAAGCCTGACAGTATCCCAGTTCTTTGTTCCTGTCTGTCATAAGCCCAGCTGTGCTTCTTATCCTTGAGCTTCATGAGACTCCTTTGATCCCTTACCTTAAACCCCCTTTAGTTCTAAATATTTTGAAGAGAGTTCCTATTTTCTGCAGCCAAGAAAATTTTGAAGCCAGAGAGGGGCTCATGCCTGTAATCCCAGCACTTTGGGAGACCAGGGCAGGAGGATCACTTGAGTTCAGGAGTTCGTGACCAGCCTGGGAAACAGGGTGAGAACTGATCTCTGCAAAAAATGAGCTGGGCATGATGGCATGCACCTATAGTCCCAGCTACATGAGAGGCGGAGGTGGGAGTATTGCTTAAGCCCTGGAGTTCGAGGTTGTAGTGAGCTGTGTTTGTACTATTATACTCCAGCGTGAGTGACAGTGAGACCCTCTCTCAAAAAAAAAAAGCCTTGATGAAGTCAGCCCCACAGGATTGCTGAGATCCTGGGAGAGCCACCCAAGAATGGGCAGAGGGAGGGGATACAATTCTGCCTATTTAGGCCAATTTTCCAGCTCTTCTCACCATTGCTTTTGCTTTCCTAAAGCACATCTTAGCAACATATCTCAAGTTCAACTTCTAAAATTTGATCATGTACCATCAAGGTTGGTCCAGTACAACTGTTTATGGGCAGCAGCACTCCTCCCTCCCTAGGTACCTGAGGTTTCTCTTCTTCCTCCTCCTTCTGAGTCTGTGTCCTCTCATGTCGGTGCCGTCGGCGGTAATAGTGAGCGTCATCTGTCACATTTGAAAACATATGAATATTTCCTGGAAAAGAAAGAGAAAGAAATACTTAGTATGGGATATGGCGAACACTCCTTCCTTGCCTTTTTCCTTTTTTTGGAGACGGGTTTTGCTCTGTTACCCAGGCTGGAGTGCAATGGCATGATCTCAGCTCACTGCAACCTCTGCTTCCTGGGTTCAAGCGATTCTCCTACCTCAGCCTCCTCAGTATTTGGGGTTACAGGCACCCGCCACCACGCCTGGCTAACTTTTGTATTTTTAGTAGAGATGGGGTTTCATCACATTGCAGGTTGGTCTCGAACTCCTGAACTCAAGTGGTCCACCCACCTTGGCCTCCCAAAGTGCGTGAGCCACCGCACCCAATCCTTCCTTGTCTTTTTCAAGGTCCTTGTTCCCAGCTAGGTTTGTTAAGGATAGAGTATTGGCCTATTTTACCCAGTAGAAAAATAAGACAGTAGGCAAGCCAAGTGAACCAGCTGGAGCTAAAGTGTGCTGAGCTCTCCTGACTTCATTTAAATAGTCCTTTGCAACTAGTGAGAGAGAACCCCCAAAAGGCTAGAAGAGAGAGAGCATTTGGGCCATGAATCCTATTTGGCATGTTCACATCTGCTTCCGTGCCCAATGCCATATTGTGTCACTGGTATCTTTTAATAGCAACTCATAAAATTCAATTTACTTCCTGGGCATTGAATTATACCAACTTCCAACTTGCTGGGGGTACTTTCCTATCTTTTATCTTTGTAAGTGCTATTTTATAATAATAATAATAGGCATTTTGTTACTTATTTAAAAGGCACTTAAAAATATCTAATCCTCACAGTGACCCTGTGAAGTAGGTATTATTAACAGCCCCATTTTTCAGGAGAGGAAACAGGGTCAGAGAAACTAAATGATCTGGTCAAAATTATGCACAGCTGGAGGCTGGAGACTTGCCTCAAACTCCTGCTCAATTGATTCCAAATCCTTGCTGTTTCCATCATTCCATTGTCCCTCTATTCAGATTTTCAAACAGGAGTTTGCTGAGAGCCATAAATAAAGAAATATGTTTAAGAATGATAATTTGGGGAGACTAACCTGTAGGAAAATGTCCTCCAAAGAAGACGTTGAACAGTTCTTCTGGAGTGATGTCAGCTTCAAAATCCCTGTAATAATTATAAGGTCTGGCTCGAGGGGCAGTGAAAGTCACCTGTTCATCTCCGTATTCATCATAGCGAAGTCTCTTATCAGGATTGCTCAGGACTGCAAATGCATTTCCTATTGCTGCAATCAACAAGAAGCAGCACATGAGGACACAGTCTTTGCTATGGCTGAGAGTGATCACAGCAGCAGTGATGAAGAGCCTAGAGGTGACTCGTGCTGGACAACTTCTCAGGGGCCCAAGGAGAGGTGCTTGGGCCTAGAAAGTTCTTCAAAGTGCTTGCCCTTCAGGTTTTCCCTAATCGCCAGAACAACAACATTGGAATCACAGGAATTAAGAACTACTGCTGAAGTGAGTTAACTCCCAATCAACAGTCCTGGAGTCATCCCAGTTGTCCTAGAAGTTAGGAATCCCCCCTCAGTTTGGGTTCCCAGTCACCACAAGTCCCAGGAATGTTGGGGAAATGTTCTCCAACTGGTCAGCACTCTCATTCATAAAAAATGTGTTCTGGCCAGGCACAGTGGCTCATGCCTGTAATCCCAGCACTTTGGGAGCTTGCAGTGAGCCAAGATCATGCCACTGCACTCCAGGCTGGGCAACAGAGTGAGACTTCGTCACACACACACACACACACACACACACACGAAGAGTGTTCTTTACTTTAAAAAAATTTTTTTTAGAGATGGGATCTTGTTACATTGCCGAGACTAGTCTCAGATTCCTGGCCTCAAGTGATCCTCCCACCTTGGCCTCCAAAAGTTTGGGATTATAGGTGTGAGCCACTGCATCTAGCCAAAACAGTGTACTTATTTCACTTGAGTGCAATGGTTTATGTTGGAAACAGTTCACACATCCATAGTGACATTCTAACTTGTAGTCAGAAAAATTTCCTGAATTCTACTCTGAAACAATCTTAATAAAAACCTTCCTGCCTGACTAAAAAGTCTTCATCATAGTCTTATTTCAGTTAACTTTAGATAATTATTTTCTGAAATTAAGAAATGTATTTCCAATGTCTCAAGGAAGTTTCAAAGGCTGAATAATTACGTATGTTTACCAACATGTCTCCTTTCTATGTGCAAATGTGTGAACCTTGACCAATTTCATTTAAACATACAATCAGTAGCACCAATCAATACAAACCTCGAAAAAAAACCTTTTAAGGCATCCCCCACTCTCTACCTGTAATTTAGTCAACACTGTCAGAAACACAGTCAGAAAGAGTATTTCTTTATGATTCTTTTACCTGGGAAATTGTTAAATGTTTGCCTTGCCACTCTGTTACCCACAACTCTATATATACATATGTACATATATATTGTAATTAGTATACATTTATTTTGCTGAACTATTTGAAAGTAGGCCACAGATATTATGTCACCTTCCCCTAAATACCTCAACATATATCTCCCAAGGAGAAAGACATTCTCCTATGTGATCACAACACCATTATCACAGCTAAGGAAATTAACATCAGTCCATTATCATCCAATGCATCCATGCAAGATCAAGTACTGCATTTAGTTTCTTTTAATCTAAAACTGTCCCCACCTTTTTTGTTTTTCATTATGTTAAATTTCTTGGAAGAACAGGTCAGTATTCTTGTAGAATGTTTCATATTCTGATTGTTTCCTCATTATTAGATTCAGGTCAAACATTTTGGCAAGAATACCCCATAGGTGACAACAACCTAGCACTCAATGGCTTTAGAATTCACTGATGATCTCTGCCTGAAACAGTGACTTGGAGTGCAGTGGTGTAATCACGGCTCACTGCAGCCTTGACCTCTGGCTCAAGCAATCCTCCCACCTCAGCCTCCCAAGAAGCTGGGACTACAGGCACATGCTACCATGCCCGGCTAATTTTTTTTATTTTTATTTTTAGTAGAGATGAGGTCTCACTATGTTGCGTGGGCTGGTCTCAAACTCCTGAGCTCAAGCAATCCTCCTATCTCAGCCTCCCAAAGTGCTGGGGTTTACAGGTGTGAGCCACCTTGCCTGGCCAGGTGAAGCTCTTAAGATTTGTATTCATGTGTTGGGTCCAAAATATTTTTAAAGAATGTATTTCTTTTTTTTTTTTGAGATGGAGTCTCGCTCCTGTCGCACAGGCTGGAGTACAGTGACGTGATCTTGGCTCACTGCAACCTCTACCTCCCAGGTTCAAGCAATTCTCCTTCCTCAGCTTCCCAAGTAGCTGGGATTATGGGCGTGCACCACTAGGCCTGGGTAATTTTTGTATTTTTAGTAGAGAGGGGGTTTCACCATGTTGACCAGGCTGGTCTCAAACTCCTGACCTCAGGTGATCCACCCATCTCGGCCTCCCAAAATGCTAGGATTACAGGTGTGAGCCACTGTGCTCAGCCTAAAGAATATATTTCTTAAAATATCATGGAGGACGGGCACAGTGGCTCACGCCTGTAATTTCAGCACCTTGGAAGGCCTAGGCAGGCAGACTACTTGAGCTCAGGAGTTTGAGATCAGCCAGAGCAACATGGCAAAACCTCGTCTCCACAAAAGATACAAAAATTAGCCAGGCATGGTGATGCTCACCCGTAGTCCCAGCTCCTTGGGAGGCTGAGGTGGGAGGATCACTCGAGCCTGGGAGGTGGAGGTTGCAGTGAGCTGAGATGTCACCACTGCACTCCAGCCTAGGTAAAATCAAGGGAGCTATGCTGATGATCACTATTTAAGAGGTGTGGCAGGGGGAAAAAACCCTCCTTATGGCCTTATGAAACAACTATGGGGAAGGCTAAAAGCAACTTATTATGACCAATCATGACAAGGGCACCATTGAGCATTGGTTCAGGATCAGACCTTTGAAAGCATCTGTTGCTCCAGGAGCACAGTTCTTGTCAGGGTGAAATTTCAGGGCGAGTTTTCTGTAAGCTTTCTTAAGCTCTTCATCACTGGCATCTCGAGAAACTCCCAGAATTTCATAGTAATTTCTGCATTTCTTGATCCTAAAAAAATCAGAAACATGTATGTCTACAAAGGCCCCTTCTGTACAACTAACTGCAAGATAATACATTGATCCTCCCTCTAATCTGTGGGACCCAAAACAAACCTAGAAGAAAATTAGTGCACACGTTAATGAAACATTCAAATTCATTAACAATGTCCTTCTCCCACCCAAAACTTAATGCCTTTCAAAGTACTTTTACATCTACTATTTATTCTTCCTATATCCCTGCAAGGGAGTAGAACGAGTATGCCAATCCTTACACCAAGGTTCAGGCTAAGATCCTGAGAGATGAACCACAGGACAGCAAAGCCAGAAGAAACAGTTAATCGCTCTGTTTGTTTATAATTTTTTCTCTCTTTTTCCTATGGCTATTTTTTAAACTGTGTTTTTTGTTTTGTTTTGTTTTTGAGACGGAGTCTTGCTCTTGTTGCCTAGGCTGGAGTGCAGTGGCGCAATCTCGGCTCACTGCAACCTCTGCCTCCTGGGTTTAAGCAATTCTCCTGCCTCTGCCTCCCGAGTAGCTGAAATTACAGGGATGCACCACCAGGCCTGGCTAATTTTTGTATTTTTAGTAGAGATGGGGTTTCACCATGTTGGTTAGGCTGGTCTCAAACTCCTGACCTTGTGATCTGCCCACCTTGGCCTCCCAAAGTGCTGGGATTACAGGTGTTAGCCACCGTGCCCAGCTAAACTGTGTTTTAAGAAAGTTAACATACACATGATAGAAGAAAAAGAGCCAACAGAACTAAAGTTTATACAGTAAAAATTCTCCTGCTTCATTATTTCCTGTCCCCCAGTATCCCACCACAGGGACAACCATCATTAGAAGTTTTGTATGGATCCTATGTACAGAGAGTACAGGTATAGTCCTCTCCATTTTTGTTCTTACCTAAATGGAAACATATTATAATCACTTTTCTACATCTTGCTTAAAAAAAAATTTATTTTGGGCTGGGCGTGGTGGCTCACACTTGTAATTCCAGTGCTTTGGGAGGCTGAGGCAGGAGGACTGCTTGAGGCCAAGAGCTTAAGGCCAGCCTGGACAGGATGGTAAGACCCTATCTCTATGAAAAATTTTAAAAAGTTAGCCAGGCATGGTGCCTTGTATCTGGAATTCTAGCTACTCAGGAGGCCAAAGCAGGTGGATCACTTAAGCCCATGAGTTTGAGGCTGCAGTGAGCTATGATTGTTCCACTACACTCTAGTCTGGGCAACAGAGCATGACCCTGTCTCTAAAAAACAAACAAACAAACAAAAAAGGATTGGAGATCAATCCTTAACAGATAAAGATGAGAAGTATAGAATAATAGTTTAGACTAGACAGTAGTTTAGAGTGGCAGTTCTGAACTTTTGATCTCAGCAACGTTTTATAATGCATGGTACAGGAAGAGAAAAAAAATTACTGAAGACCTCAAAAGAGCTTTCATTTATGTGACTTCTATCAATCCACATCTACTATACCAGAAATGAAAACAAAAAATTTTTAAACAGTGATGATGTAATTACATGTCATGTAGCCTCTCAAAAACTCCACTGTATAATCATGAGAAAATTAGTGAAAAAGACAAGTAACATGTTTGTATCATTATGACTACAGTTTTAAACTTGCAGACCTATCCCCTAAAAGGGTCTTGGGGTTCCCCAACCACCCTTTGAGAACTGCTGGATTAGAGATGAACTCTGGAGTCAAAATCCCTTGGTTGAGCTTTGATTTTGCTGTGTACTTAACCTCTATAGCTTGGTGTTATCTTCTGAAATGGGCTAATAATTATATTTCACAGAGTTGATATTATGATTAAATAAAGTCTTCATGAAAGTGCTTGAGAGCATCTAATACTAAATAAATATTACCTAGTATTATATATCTCTTTTTTTTTTTTTTTGAGACAGAGCCCAGGCTGGAGTGCAGTGGCGCGATCTCGGCTCACTGCAAGCTCCACCTCCCGGGTTCACGCCATTCTCCTGCCTCAGCCTCCCAAGTAGCTGCGACTACAGGCGCCCGCCACCACGCCGGGCCAATTTCTTTTTGTATTTTTAGTAGAGACGGGGTTTCACCGTGTTAGCCAGGCTGGTCTCGATCTCCTGACCTCGTGATCCGCCCGCCTCGGCCTCCCAAAGTGCTGGGATTACAGGCGCGAGCAACCGCGCCCGGCTATCTGCTTCTTTATCAACACTTATTATCCACCTTTTTGACTATAGCTATTCCAGTGGGTGTGAAGTGGTACAGTATCTCATTGTGGTTTTGATTTGCATTCCCCTAATGACTAATGATGTTGAACAAGTTTACATATGCTTACTAATGATATATATATATCTTTTTTTTATATATATATGGAGAAATATATAGGAGGAATGCCTATTCAGACCCTTTGCCCATTTTTTCAATTGGGTTATTTGTCTTCATATTGTTGAGTTTTAAGAGAACTTTGTATGTTCCAGATTAAAGTCCCTTATCAGATATACACTTTTTAAATGTTTTCTCCCATTCTGTAGGTTGACTTTTCACATTCTTTTTTTTTTTTTTTTTTCTTTTTTTTTGAGATAGAGTTTCACTCTTGTCACCTAGGCTGGAGTGCAATTGTATGGTCTCAACTCATGCAACCTCCTCCTCCCGGGTTCAAGCAATTCTCCCGCCTCAGACTCCTGAGTAGCTGGGATTACAGGCGCCTGCCACCACGCCCGGCTAATTTCTGTGTTTTTAGTAGAGATGGGGTTTCACCATGTTGGCCAGGCTGGTCTCGAACTCTTGACCTTGTGATCTGCCTGCCTCGGCCTCCCAAAGTGCTAGGATTACAGATGTGAGACACCACGCCTGGCCACAGAACTTTATTATTTTTTTAGAGACAGGGTAGGGTCCCTGTCACCCAGGCTGGAGTGCACTGGCACGGTCATAGCTCACTGCAGCCTCCAACTCCTGGGCTCAAGTGATTCTCCTGCCTCAGCCTCCCAAGTAGCTGAGACTACAAGTATGCACCATAACACCAAGTTAATCCAAAAGAACTTTTAAAAGGCAGTCCCTTACTGGCAAAGTACTTCCTGACTTCAGGAAGAAAATATCAATGGAGCAATCCAGAAAAAGGGCTCTTGTTGCCCGGGCCTTCTTGCTGTACAACCAAAAGGCTGGCAGCTGGTACTCATCTTTTCCATTCAAGGCTCAGGGGTTAGCAGCTTTATATACAATGGCAGCCCCTATCATAAACTGAACTGTATTTGCACAAAATAGCAGAGTTAGCCTATCTCTTCCTGCCTTATATCCTGGTGCTCACTTCTTGTTCTTACTAATACAATATCCTTTGTGACATTTCTTTTCCGGAATAGGGCACTTCTGTCTGCATTAAAAAGTTGATGAGGTAGGGTTGGGCGTGGGGTTCACATCTGTAATCCCAGCACTTTGAGAGGCTGAGGCGAGTGGAAGCCTTGAGCTCAGGCATGCGATAAGTAATAATCACATCATGGACTGTATGCCTTTCTTATAGCAGTCCTGTACCCACATAAAAGCTTCATTTTCAATATGAGATTAAAAGGTATTTTGCAAAAAGTGCAATGTTTTCATACCTGTTGGCATTAAGTGCAGGCAGATCACAAGGCCAGGAGTTCAAGACCAGCCTGGCCAATATGGTGAAACCGTCTCTACTAAAAATACAAAAATTAGCCAGGCGTGATGGTGGGTGCCTGTAATCCCAGCTACTTGGGAGGCTGAGGCAGGACAATTGCTTGAACCCGGGAGGTGGAGGAGGTTGCAGTGAGCCAAGATCATGCCACTGCACTCCAGCTTGGGCGACAAGAACAAAACTCCGTATCAAAAACAAAACAAAACAAAAACCTCGAGAACTGCAAGAGATTACTTTTTACTGCTATACATAATTTACTCAAGAGACAAACTGCTCACAAAGAGATGATTAGCATCATGTGGCATTTTTTTTCTTTTTATTTTTTTGAGACGGAGTCTCACTCTCACCCAGGTTGGAGTGCAGTGGCGTGATCTCGGCTCACTGCAAGCTCCGCCTCCTGGGTTCACGCCATTCTGCCTCAGCCTCCCGAGTAGCTGGGACCACAGGTGCCCGCCACCACGCCCGGCTAATTTTTTGTATTTTTAGTAGAGACGGAGTTTCACCGTGTTAGCCAGGATGGTCTCGATCTCCTGACCTCGTGATCTGCCCGCCTCGGCCTCCCAAAGTGCTGGGATTACAGGCGTGAACCGCATCATGTGGCATTTTAAGCAGATACTCCCAATACTTGAGGCTCATCAAAATAACAGGAGCTAGCTACAAAATTATTACGGTAGTACAGCACTACTGTTAATTTTATGCGGTTGTGATTAATACTGCACCTGTATGTTTATATTTTTCTTAAATGCGAATGGCACCATGTAAAGTCTCTTAAGTGTTTGTGAGCGTATGTTTTGATAGATTTTAACTTTTTATAATAGATTTGTGTATATTTTATGATACTAAGTGATAAAATAGACTAGTATCTAGATATATTTTATGCATTCATATAATTTTCTTAATTTTTTTGATATGTCCATTCTCTATGGTTTGTGAGATTATTATTATTATTATTATTATTATTATTAATTGAGACAGAGTTTCACTCTTGTTGCCCAGGCTGGAGTGCAATGGCGCAATCACAGCTCACTGCAACCTCTGCCTCCTGGGTTCAAGCAATTCTCCTGCCTTAGCCTCCCAAGTAGCTGGGATTACAGGTGTGTGCCACCACACCTGGCTAATTTTGTATTTTTAGTAGAGACGGGGTTTTGCCATGTTGCCCAGGCTCGTCTTGAACTTCTGAGCCCAAGTAATCTTCCTGCCTCGGCCTCCCAAAGTGCTGGGATTGCAGGTGTGAGCCACTGTACCTGGCCAAAATTTTTCAAATTGCTGCAAATCTAAAAAGTTTTTCCAATGCATTTATCTTTAAAAATTTACATATAAAAATCCACGGTTCAAATCCATGCCACTCAAGCCTGTGTTGTTCAAAGGCCAACTGTATCTTCTTTTTTTAAACAATTTATTTATTTATTTATAGAGACAGGGTCTTGCTTTGTCACCCAGGCTGGATTGCAGTGGGGTGATCATAGCTCACTGCAGCCTCGAACTCCTGGCTGAAGGGATCCACCTACCTCAGCCTTCTGAGTAGCTGGGATTTCGGGTGCATGTCACCATACCTGGCTAATTTTTATTTTTAGTAGAGACAGGGCCTTGCTATGTTGTTCAGGCTCATCTTGAACTTCTAGCTTCAAGTGATCCTCCCATCTTGGCCTCCCAAAGTTTTGGGATTACAGGCATGAGCCACCACACCCAGCCTCAACTATATTTTCTTAATTTCATTTTTTGATTGTTCATTGCTAGTATATAGAAAAATGATAATTTTTGTATATTGATCTTATATTCTGTCACTTTGTCCAACTTGTTTATCAGTTCTAACAGAATTTGTGTGTGTGTATATGTGTGTATGTGTATGTGTATTCATTAGGATTTTCCATTTACAAGATCATGTCATCTGTGGATGTAGTTTTACTCTTCTTTCCAATCTGGTTGGCTTTTATTTCTTTTTCTTGCTTAAATGCCCTAGCTTGACCCTCTAGTACAATGTTGAACAGAATGGCAAGAGTGAACATACTTGTCTTGTTCCTGATCTTGGTGGGAAAACACCCAGTTGTTCACCTTTAAGTACGATGTTAACTGTGGATTTGTGTAGACGGACGTTATCAGGTTGAGAAAGTTCCCTTCTATTCCTAGTTGAGTGTTTTTATTATGAAAGAGTGTTGGGGCTGGACACGGTGGCTCACGCCTGTAATCCCAGCACTTTGGGAGGCCGAGGCGAGTGGATCACAAGGTCACGAGACCATCCTGGCCAACATGGTAAAACCCCGTCTCCACTAAAAATACAAAAATTAGCTGGGTGTGGTGGTGCGTGTCTGTAGTCCCAGCTTCTCGGGAGGCTGAGGCCGGAGAATTGCTTGAACCTGGGAGGCAGAGGTTGCAGTGAGTGTTGAATTTTGTTAAATGCTTTTTCTGTACCTATTGAAATGATCATGTGATTTTTGTACTTTATTCTATTAACATGGTATGTTACATTGATTGACTTTTGTGTGTTAAACAATCCTGCAATACTGGGATAAATCCCACTTGGTCAAAATGTGTAATACTTTTTACGTTGCTGTATTTGTTTTGCTAGCATTTTATTGAAGATTTTAATATATATATATGTATATATATACACATACATATATATATAAAAAAATTCAATAAAGGATATTGGTTGATAGTTTAGATTTCTTATGATATTTTTGTCTGGTTTTGGTTACAGAGTTCTACTGGCCTCAAAGAATGAAGCCAGCTGGGCCTGGACTTCTCTTCATTGGAAGTTTTTTTTTTTTTTTTTTTTCAGACAGGGTCTCCCTTTGTCACCCAGACTAGAGTGCAGTGGTGCAATCACTGCTCACTGTAGCCTCACCCTTCTAGGCTCCATCAATCCTCCCATCTCAGCCTCCTGAGCAGCTGGGACTGCAGATGTGCACCACCATGCTTGGCTAATTTTTGTGGGGTCTTTTTGTTTGTTTTTTATTGTATTGATGAAGTTTCGCCATGTTGGCCAGGCTGGTCTTGAACTCCTGGGCTCAAGTGATCCTCCCGCCTCAGCCTCCCAAAGTAATGGGATTACGGGCATAAGCCACCATGCCCAGCCAGAAGTTTTTTGATTGTTAATTAAATCACCTTATTTGTTGTAGGTCTACCTGGGTTTTCCATTTTTTCTTTCTTTCTTTTTTTTTTTTTGGAAATAAAGTCTCACTCTGTCACCCAAGTTGCAATGCAATGGCACTATCATAGCTTACTGTAACCTCAGATTCCTAGGCTCAAGTGATCCTCCTGCTTCAGTCTCCAAAGTAGCCACAGGCATGTGCCACCATGCCCAAGTATTTTTTTTTTTTTTAGAGATAAGGTCTTATTATGTTGCCCAGGCTGGTCTAAAACTCCTGGTCTCAAGCAATCCTCCTGCCTCAGCACCCCCAAAGAACTAGGATTACAGGTGTGACCCACCATGCCTGGACTCCATTTTTTTCTTAAGTCAGTTTCAGTAATTTGTGTCTTTCTAGGCATTTGTTGATTTTATCTAGGTTATCTAATTTGTTGGCATACAATTGTTCATAGTATTTAGATTGGTAGGGATATCCCTCTTTCTTTTTTTCTTTTTTCTTTTTTTGAGAGATAGGGTCTTGCTCTGCTGTCCAGACAGGAGTGCCGTGGTGTGATCATGACTCACTGCAGCTTCGACCTACTGGGTTCAAGCAATCCTCCTGCCTCAGCCTCCCAAGTAGCTGGGACTACATACTCGTGCCACCACACCAAGCTAATTTTTGTATATATATACTTTTTTTTTTTTTTTTTGGTAGAGAGAGGGTTTCACTGTATTGTCCAGGCTGTCTACTTCCTTAAGGTAGATTAGGTTACTGATTTGGAGTCTTTTATCAAAAAAATAAGCATTTAGAGCTATAAATTTCCTTCTAAGCACTGTTTTAGCTGCATCCTATACGTTTTAGTATGTCGTGTTTTCCTTTTCCCTCATCTCAAAGCATTTCTAGCTTTTCTAGTGATTTATTCTGTGACTCGTTTGCTTATTAGGAGCTTGTAGTTTAATTTCCACATATTTGTTAATTTCTCAAATTTCCCTTTGTTTTTGATTTCAGAGACCATACACTGTATGATTTCAATCTTTTTAAATTTACTGAGGCTTGTTTTATGACCTAAGATATGGTCTATCCTGGAGAATATTCTATGTATCCTTAAGAAAAAAATCATTCTGTTGTTGTTGACAGAATGTCGTATAGATGTGTGTTGTGTCTAGTCGGTTTCTACTGCCTCTCTTAAAGTAGAAGCAGGGTAGTTAGTTCGTGTTATACCCTAATATTCCACTTCTACTCAGTCTTCCCTCTGAA
Organism: Papio anubis; assembly: GCF_008728515.1. Lineage (NCBI taxonomy): Eukaryota > Metazoa > Chordata > Mammalia > Primates > Cercopithecidae > Papio > Papio anubis. The sequence goes on along the minus strand of NC_044980.1, from coordinate 132,189,476 downwards.
GTCAAGAAGCTAGTATGCTTCAATTATCATTATCATCATCATCATCCTCATCATCATCAGTCAATACTTACATAGCACATCCAGGCACTCTTCTAAGCACTTTCCATAAAATCACTCATTCAATCCCACCATATGCTCACCTTTGTACCCCAAGCAGCTGTTCCTCACTATACATGGAGCTCCCCTCACCCTGCCGGGTCTGAGTCCACTCATTCTCAGACTTCTTTTCCTTTTGTGCCTTCACGCAGTTACAGCAGCCACAGGGATCATGACTCTCAGAAGGTGTGTCTTCTGGGTATTTGTTTCTTCTAACTGCATCAATGTAAGCTGCAAAGCAACAGCCCTTCCATTAGGTCTCCATCTGACCCTGAAAATCAACTTTGCAACCTGCCTTAGCTCTCTGGGAGGCTGCTCCTAAGCATGAGAAGGTAAGCGTGATGGCCAGGGGTAGGGATGTCATGCTGACTTTGTCAAACAAGGCTGAATAAACATCTGTTTCTCTGTGGTCCATGGTCAGAAGAGACACTGCTTGTAAAATAGTATTTTTTGTTGCAGTTCCTCCCACCTCTAAGATTTAAAGTAGATTCTTTCACACTAATAATTATAGAACTAATATATACCAAGGAACTTGGCTAGATCAAGGGGTCAGATGGGTAAGACCTGCTCCTGACCACAAAGAGGTTAGTTTAATGCAAGCTTGTTCAACCCGCGGCCCACAGGTGGCATGCGGCCAAGCACGGCTTTGAGCTCAACATAAATTCGTAAACTTTTTTCGAGCATTATGAGATGTGTTTTTGAAATTTTATTTTTAAGCTCATCAGCTGTCATCAGTTATTTAGTCGTCAGTTAGTGTATTTTATGTGTAGCCCAAGACAATTCTTCCAATGTGGCCCAGGGAAGCCAAAAGATTGGATACCCCTGGTTTAAAGGGAGAAGATTCAATAACAACACCTGCAGAATGTAAAGAGGGTCATAAGCAATCCAGTCAAAAGGGGCAGAGCACTCATGTCTTCTCGGAGGACCTGGGATAGGCTTTAACAACATCTTTCTTCCGCTTAACATCCCTCAGCTACCTCCACCCACTGCTCCTGGACACTCTTCCTGTTAAGTCGGCCTGGCTAACTCCAATGCATCCTTCTTGTCACCATTTGTAACACTCTCTGCAAGAAACCTCCCTTGACAGCCAGTCTGCGTTAGGTGCCTTGTCAGTGTGCTCTCCAAATCCCTGATCTTGCTGTGTAGGCCAGGCCGTTTTGTATTACTACTCCGTTTTGTAATTGGCTGTTTAGTCGTCAAACTCTCAGAGGGCTGCTAGTTTTGTAAGCTAAGGGACCCGTGTCAGTCAAATCCCCGCTGCAGAATCAGCACAATGCGGGGCACGCAATAGGTATTGGATCAATACTTTTTGCCTGACTGTAGGGTGGAAAAGGCTGGTCCTGATGCCGGCTGGAGCGACATGTTCAAACAGGGGCTGAAGGTCAGGTGGCCCAGTTAGGCGGAAGATATGGGCCAGGTTAGCAAGCTTCAGAGAGACCGCAGCACCCCCACGGGCCCTCCAGTCACCCTGGCACGGGCGGGGCCTGACCGCTGCGGGCCCTGGGCGGGGCACGGGCGGGGGCGGGGCTGGGGGGCCGGAGGCAACAAGTCGTCACCGGTGACTCTGGGTTTGCGGACCCAGCTTCCCTACCCCATCCGCAACCCTACTCAGGCTCAGCATCTTCTCACAGGCCTCCATCCATCACCTCAGACCCAGGATCTCAGCCCTTGTGCGTCTTCAGGATCCTCATCCCTGATCTCCCCCGAACGCCGCCCTATCCCTCCTTCAGGCGGGGACCTAATACCTTCCGTCCAGCGCTCCCCGCTGCCCAGAGTCGCCGCCATATCGGTTCCCAATCTGCAGGTCCGCCGAACCTCCCCCGCGCCCGAGGCTGAAAGAGAAGGGGGCGCGGAGCGCGGGGCACGCTGGTCATTGTAGTCCGGTCCGTAGGAGTTCCCGGGGCACTGGACTACAACTCCCGGCAGGCTCTGCGCCGGAGTCCGTGGGAGATGCTTAGAAGTACTTCGACCTTCGTCAGAAGACCTGTGGAAGAGTGTTGCTGCTAGCTGCCTGCAGCACGGCTCTTGGCTTTTCCTCATTTGTAGAGTTGGGATAGTGGCTTCGGCCCTGCCTAACCCTAGGGACATCCAAGGAGGGGCGACTGAAGTCCTGTCTGTAAAGGGCTTCGCGAACTATAGGCTAGAGGGTGACAGTATGACTATCGTGCTCGTCAGGGATGTCTTTCTGAAGCATTCGCTAAGGCCTGTTCTGTGTAGTCAGTGGTAGGCCCTGGAGATTCAGAGATGGGTCTGGGGAATGCCGAATCCAGCCTTTGGAAGCTTAAGAGTCAAGAAAATAGAAAAGTGATGTAGATTTATGGGGTTGGAGGGCAATCTAGGTATGCCCCTACTGCCCCAGCTCCTCAGGCACTGGACATCAGAGGGTGTCGGGGTGGAGAAAGAAGACATGGAAAGGTATTGGGACCGGCATTAAGAGCCTCCATCTTTGCTGTTCCTGTCCTTCCTCCAACTCATCCTACTCCAACACCCCTCTGACACTTTTCTCCTCTCTTCCAGCCCAGTTGTCTCTTTAGCCCATTCCTTTCTTTTCTGAAGGGCCAGACACTGAGATTAGTAAAAAGCAAATGAGGAAATAAATATTCTTGCTGTTTCCCATCCAGATATGGATGGAGCCTAGCAAAGAAAAAAAGCAACTCTTTCTTCATAGGTGGATGGCTACAGTTCATCCCCGAACAAAAAATTACCCAGAATTCACTGAGGTCTTACCCAAGAAGACCAAATCAATCATGATATCAACTAGCACCTACTTAGGCAGTTGGGGAGAGATGTATATTCCTGGACATAAACTTGGAAGGGTAAAAGCACCAGAGGGCATGCAGTTCCAGCCCTTTCCTACAGTCACGGCCCTGGCATCACTGACATCTTGCCCACTTAAGAACTCAGAGAATGGCTGGGTGCAGTGGCTTACACCTGTAATCCCAACACTTTGGGTGGCCGAGGCGGGCGGATCACGAGGTCAGGAGATCGAGACCATCCTGGCCAATATGGTGAAACCCCATCTCTACTAAAAAGACACACATTAGCTGGGCGTGGCGGCATGTGCCTGTAGTCCCAGCTACTCGGGAGGCTGAGGCAGGAGAATCGCTTGAACCTGGCAGGCAGAGGTTGTAGTGAACCAAGGTCGTACCACTGCACTCCAGCCTGGGCGACGGAGTGAGACTGTGTCAAAACAAAAACAAAAACAAAAAAAATTCAGAACAAGGCCTTTCAAGTGGAAAAAGCACTGGCCTGGAAGTTGTATAGGTGTTATATTAATAGTTGGGGTTTTGCTACAAATCATTGCATGATCCTAAACAACTCCTTTTTCCTTCTTCTTTGGCCTCAGTCTCCTCACCTATAAAATGAGAAGGTTGGATTCAATTAGTAATTTTTGCTTGTCAGTTTTTTGAGACAGAGTCTCACTTTGTCACCAGGCTGGAGCGCAGTGGCGTAATCTCGGCTCACTGCAACCTCTGACTCCCTGGTTCAAGCGATTCTCCTGCCTCAGCCTCCCAAGTAGCTGGGACTACAGGCACGTGCCACCATGCCCAGCTAATTTTTGTGTTTTTGGTAGAGACGGAGTTTCACCATGTTGGCCATGATGGTCTCGATCTCCTGACCTTGTGATCTGCCCGCGTTGGCCTCCCAAAGTAGTGGGATTACAAGCGTGAGCCACCGCGCCCAGCCTCAATTGGTAGTTTTTAAATTGGGGAATTCTTAAGGCTCAATGTGCAGATGTCTCTGGAATCTTCTATTGAGGAGTGGGAGTGGGGAGGAAGGCATAGCAGGGAAGGCACTAGCACCTCACCCTTCTTCAATCAAAGCAGCTCTGCTTTTTTCTGTTTTGTATTTTGTGGTCTACTAAAGGAAAGAAAACCCACATGTTTGAAAACTACCAAACTAGTTGACCACTAAAAGCTTGTGTCATTTGTAATATCAATTTCTCCTGGAGCACTTGAAGACAGTGTTCTTTCCTCACCCCCACCCCCATAAGCACTGAGAAAGTAACAGTTATCTAGAAATTTGGTCATTTTCACTTAATTTAGGAGGAGGAATTTAACATAGTGATTAAAAAATCTGCATAGGATTGCCGTAGGATATAATAAGATAATGCTTGTAAAGCTGTTAGCACCTCATCTGGCATGTAGTATGTGTTTAATAAATGCTGGCCACTTATAGACTGGCTCAGAGGAAGAGAAAACATTTTTTAAGGGGTTGACATTGTAAATTAGGAGTGAAAGGGTGTATATGGGGCATATCATAAGGTCCAGGATATGACTAACTGGACCCCATTCCTGTCTATCTGGCAATCATTACCTGCAAGTAAGACAAGAAGCAAAACACTGCCAAAAAGGGCTGGGAAGCTGCTTGTCCATGCACCCTAAACCCTGAATCCGGCCACTAAAACTGGTGATTTTCTCCCTTTCAAAAAGAGAAGATGGCAAAAGTGAACTAGTATGAGAAGGTTTTGGGTCATCCTAAATCCAATGAATTATGGATGTCCTTAAACTTGAGAGGCGAAGGAGGCCCTGGAACCATGAGATGAGTCAAAAGCTCCGCTCTGGGACATTGAACCTATGACCAGCTAACTAATCCAGGCAGCAATGTGCTCACAGAAGGCTGGATCCTGAAGGTCCCACTTGTGCTCTGCAGCCGAGGGACCTGATCAGGGACATCCACCAGGTGGTTGAATATAAAAAGGAAGTTCTTCTGGTTTGGGGAGGCTAGACCACCTGCTCTAGAAGATGGACAACTGAGGGTGGGATGGACCTCAGAGTCCGGGGGCACAGGGAAAAGGTCTGGAGGTACTACCTGGAGATGTTAAAATACCGTGAAGTCAGAGGCGTTTGGCTGAGAGTGGGCGTTAGAGCACTGCAGGGGTTAACTGGATTGAGAAGAGGAACTATGAATTATAAGACTATTTAGGAGCAGAGTCTAGGCTCAAGGTGGGGCCTCTTCCCAAATCTTAGCTGCTTTCTGGTAGCTAAGCATCCTCTCTCCTGATCCTCTGAAACCTCACATCCTCTTCTTTTCCAGACTTCTTTTCATTTGCTTCTAGCACAGTAACAACAATGGTTTATCATTATGACCTTCTTAAATATTGCCAAGTATGCACATGTATTCTTCAGTTCGTTTACACCTCAACTAACACTTCCGGATGAATTTTTGTATGATTGCATCACTCGGACTAATGCGCAACTCTAAAGCTCAACATTGAGAATACTTCTGTGCCAGTTTCTGCTTAAACTCATCAACTAGTCAGCAAAAGTAATCCTCACTGTAAAGTTCAATTTCTGTGTTTTGTAAAAGAGGAAACTGTGGGCCCAAAGAGTACAGGATGGGGATGCCAGTCGAAAAAGACCTGCGGGAAGAGTGAGAGGGTAACTGGGAAGGAGATACGGGAAGAGCAATTGGGGTCTCCAAGGCAGTTCTCAAAGAGGAGGTAGATGTGGAAAGAAGTTTGAAGAGGAGAGAAAGGAGGACATCCACAAACCCAGGAAAAGACTGGTGGACATAATCACACGGTGTTTTCCAGCACATTCAAATTGAATAGAGTAGTACTAGCTGGGCTTGGGGAAATTGTGTGCCAGAACTAGGTCAAGGGGGCCTGCAACTATCCTTCATCTGCTAAACCATTTTACCTTAGGGCCAGCCTCAGGTTTCTCTCGGTTTTCTCCACTTTATTTTTTTGAGACAGGGTCTTATTCTGTTGCGTGGGTTGGAGTGCAGTGGCTCTATCACAACTCACTGCAGCTTTGGTCTCTTGGGCTCAAGCGATCCTCCCACCTCAGCCTCCCGAGTAGCTGGGACCACAGGCACATGCCACTATGCCCAGCTTTTTTTTTTTTTTTTTAGATGTGGTATCTCACTATGTTACCCAGGCTTGTCTGGAACTCCTGGGTTCAAGTGATCCTTCCCCTGGGGACTTCCCAAGTGTTGGGATTACAGGCATGAGTCACCATGCCCAGCCTCCACTTACTTACGTATTGAACAGTAGTGGATTCTTGCTGGTGATACTGAGGTTTGTCCTGTGCCCTATATGGTTGAGATGCTGCCCCATCCAGCCCTAGAAGAAAGAAGCTGAGTAAATGATCCCACTGGGCCTGTATGTCTGAGCTGGTTTATTGGTTGCCCTCCCATAGGATGGGGGAAGAAATGAGAGAAGGACATTCTACAGCAAGCCCCCCATCCCCGCCATCTGTTCCTGTTTAAGGACCATGTAGTCCTGTGTGAGAAAAGGGAGGAAATCATCTTGTAAACAATCATCATCCTGTTGTCTAGAAATGAAGGAAGAGAGGGTTTCAGAGAAGCTGCAAGGGCTGCAGAAGGCTGCACTCAGATTTCCTGTCAGAGGTGGGGTCTCGAATTTGCATAAATAGTAGGCTCCTCCAGAGAAACCTCTCTACTAGAATTTGCTCCAGAGCAGAATTCAGCATTAAATTCATCCTCAACCCTTTCCCAAAGGAAAGAGTTACTTAGCAACAGGAAAATCCACATGGCTCATGTGGTAGTGTCAGGGTACAGTGTCAGTGTCAGAGTAAAATCCTTTCAATCTCATAGATTATTAATACCAGTTCTCTCCCTCTTCCCCCACATATAAATACCTTATGACTAACAGCTTATATATGCAGGTCATTGCCCAGAGTCAGAGGAAAATGTGTGGTTTTATAATGAAGATGTCAGCTGAGTTACCTAGAGTGAAGCCCCATGTCCTTGACCTGATTAGTCCAGTATGATGAGCAGCTGAACTGAGTGCCCATGGCAGGCAGAATAACAACAGCACAAACAGAATCCTAGGCATTGTTATGTCATCTGAGGGGTTCCATCCCAATGGTGGATGTTGGACCAGAACTGGCTAGTAAGTCATGTGCTGTTGGCTGTGAGATTTAAATCAAATATATATGAATTATTTAAAAAATACTAGCCAAGTCTGGGCGTGGTGGCTCACGCCTGTAATCCCAGCACTTTGGAAGGCTGAGGTGGCCGGATCACCTGAGGTCAGGAGTTCGAGACCAGCCTGCCCAACATAGTGAAACTCCGTCTCTACTAAAAATACAAAATTAGCCAGGCGTGGTGGCAGGCACCTGTAATCCCAGCTACTCAGGAGGCTGAGGAAGGAGACTTGCTTGAACCTGGGAGGCAGAGGTTGCAGTGAGTGGAGATCACGCCGTTGTACTCCAGTCTGGCCAACAAGAGTGAAACTCCATCTCAAAAAAAAAACAAAACAAAACTAGCCAGGTGTGATGGCTCACACCTGTAATCCCAGAAATTTGGGAGGCCGAGGTGGGAGGATGTCTTGAGCCCAGTAGTTTGTAACCAGCCTGAGCAACGTAGCAGGACCTCATTTCTACAAAAAATTTTTAAAAATTGGCTGGTCGTGGTGGCACATGTCTATAGTCCCAGCTACTTGGGAGGCTGAGGCAGGAGGATCATTTGAGCCCAGGAGTTTGAGGTTGCAGTGAGCTATGATTGTGCCATGCCACTGCACTCCAGCCTGGGAGGCAGAGCCAGGCCCTGTCTTCCCTCCCCCACAAAAATACTGCAGTATTGCTTTCATAGGTTAGGTACCCCACAAAATAGACTCCGAGACACTGAGATTTGCGTACTAAAGGTTTCTTGGTGAGCACTCCTGGAACAACAGCTGTGAGGAGTAAGGGAAGCAGGAATGGGGGCCAGGTAATTGAGGCAGGGGGTCCAGGTCTTCATCCCCACTCCCAGCCCCCACAGCCAATCATCAACCAGCTGTGAGTCCTCAGCAGCCAACAATCCCACAGCTGGGGAACAAGTGCCTTGATCCTGAAGTGGGACCTGGGTGCTGGTGACCTACTCCAAGCTGTCTGTTATAGTTGCTCACTTCCCAGGTATCTCCACATTTATTATCCCATTTTACCTAGTCACTAGCCTGTGAGGTAGCAATGGCCAGGTAGGACACCTTCTTCCCTGTTAATACACAGGAGAATTGGAACTCCTGAGAATGTGAAAGACTTGTCCAGAGTCGCCTGCGACTTGTCTACCCAGAGTGATCTCTACTTAGCACATATTATTCATTTTTTCTTATGTCCGGAGTCTACAGAACTGTGGAATATAAGAATGAGAAAAGGTAGTGAAGGCCAAGTTGTCCAGCCAGCTCACTTTAAAACCCGCCAGGCACAGTAGCTCATGCCTGTAATCCCAGCACTTTTGGGAAGCCAAGGGAGGAGGATCACTTGAGCTCAGGAGTTTGAGATCAGCCTGGCCAACACGACAAGAGCCTGTCTCTACAAAAAATTTTTAAAAATTAACTAGGTGCAGTGGCTCATGCCAAGAGTCCCAGCTACTTAGGAGGCTGAGGTAGGAGGACTGGTTGAGCTCAGGAACTCAAGGCTGCAGTGAGCCATGATTGTACCACTGCACTCCAGCCTGGGAGATGGAGTGAGACCATGTCTCAAAAAAAAAAAAAAGTAAAAATGTAAGAGAACAGGCTTGGAGGAGGGGGACAGTTTCACCCAAAGTCAACCTGCAAGTCTGTGGCAGAACCCAATCTTAGGACCAGAGTTCCTTCACCCAAGAGCCAGTTTATATTACCTAGGAAGTGCTGGGCATAGTGTGTCACACAGGAGCTACAGGCATGGGCAGGTTACAGGCCCTGTCCTGGGAGATTTTAGAGTACAGTAAGTTCTCTTTTCTTTTTTTTTTTCCTTCTTCTTTCTTTCTTTCTTTCTTTCTTTCTTTCTTTCTTTCTTTCTTTCTTTCTTTCTTTCTTTCTTTCTTTCTTTCTTTTTCTTTCTTTCTTTCTTTCCCTCCCTCCCTCTCTCTTTCTTTATTTCTTTTCTTTCTCTCTTTCTTTTCTTTCTTTCTCCCTTCCTTCCTTCCTTCCTTCTTCCTTTCCCTTTGTTTTTTTTTTCTTTCACACCTTACCCTGTCACCCAGGCTGGAGGAGAGTGGTGCAATCAACCATGGCTCACTGCAGCCTCTACCTCCCAGAAGCAAGTGATCCTCCTACCTCAGCCTCCTGAGTAGCTGGGACCACAGGTATGTGCCACTACACCTTGCTAATTTTTGTATTTTTTTGTACAGACAAGGGCTTGCCATGTTGCCCAGGCTGGTTGATATGGTTTGATTCTGTGTCTCCATCCAAGTCCCATCCTGAATTGTAATCCCCATAATCCCCACGTGTCGAGGGAGGGATCAGGTGGGTGGTGATCAGGTGGGTGGTGGTTTCCTCCATGCTGTTCTCATGGTAGTGAGTTCTCACGAGATCTTATAGTTTTATAAGGCAGTTTTCCCTGATCTAGCTCACTCTTTCTCCTGCTGCCTTGTGAAGAAGGTGCCTGCTTCCCTTCCATTGTGATTGTAAGTTTCCTGAGGCCTCCCCAGCCATGTGGAACTGTGAGTCGACTAAACCTCTTTCCTTATAAATTACCCAGTATTTCTTTACAGCAGTGTGAAAATGGTCTAATACACTTGTCGTGAACTCCTGCCTCAAGCGATCCTCCCACCTTGGCCTCCCAGAGTGCTGGCATTACAGGCATGCGCCACTATGCCCTGCTCACTAGGTTTCCACAGTCTCATTTTAATAGTTTTAATGAGACAGAGAAGATGAAACTTTTTGTTCTAGGCTGTCTCTCTCATCGCCTTGAGAAGCCCGAATCAGGAAAAAATAGCATATTGTTGCTTCAGAATGAGTAAGCAGTGTTCTCCCTATGTTCCAAACTGCCAATTAGCAGTACTTATAAAGTTAAATACTCCTGAAAGACACACATGGATGACTCCTCCCTCAATTTTCCACAAGATTCATTTCCAAACTAATGTCATGGTAGACATGACTAAGACTAAGAAAGCAGACTCCTCCTTTCTTCTCCTCCTTCTCTTTAAATGACTTTCCAGTATTTCTACAATCTTTTATTCTATATCTAGGACACAAGATAACTGTTGTATGGGGTAAAGTGGGTGGGGTTTGTGGTGATGAAGTCACAGACCTATCTTCACCGCAAACCTTCCCAGTGTTTATCCCATAGCTAAGACCAAAGTGATGCATGTCTACCTGGGGGCAGGCAGAGGACATTTGTCCTCATCTCATTCACCTCTCCCCATTGGCATTTCCTAGTCAAAACTTTCTTGGTGATGACTGGTCACTGTTTACAGTCCCTCGTTTCTCTCCTCTATTAGAGTGGTTAGTCAGTCGCCTCAGCCCTACTAATAAAAATAAACCAGGTGATACTCTGGTTTCTCTTCAGATCATATAAATCTTTCACCTTTTACTAAAGATTCCTGTGGAGAGGAGCAACTTTGAGCTTTTAACTAACTTTTTGAGGCTTTCCTTTAGCAGGGCTAGTATAAAGAAGAAGAAAACAAACAAACAAACAAACAAAATGACTGGGTGTGGTGGCTCACACCTGTAATCCCAGCAGTTTAGGAGGCTGAGGCAGGTGGATCACTTGAGGTCAGGAGTTCGAGACCAGCGTGACCAACATGGTAAAACCCCGTCACTACTAAAAAAGTACAAAAATTAGCCAGGCATGGTGGCACACACCTGTAGCTCCAGCTACTTGGGAGGCTGAACCAGGAGAATCACTTGAACCCTTGGGAGGCAGAGGTTGTGGTGAGCCAAGATCACACCACCGCACTCTAGCCTGGGAGACAGAGTGAGACTCCATCTGAAGAAAAAAAACAAAAGCGACAACACCACCACCCAGGTGAACCTGATAAAACCTGACGCAAAGTCCCTTCTATCGACCATCCAAGTTTCTCAGAGAGCTGCCCATAAGGCAAAACCCGCATGTATGTCTGGCCTTGGAAAGAAGGCCCAAAAGCTGCTAGAACATTATGTTAGGAAATGTGCATGGGAGCATAGACCTTAAAAGTAATTAGACTGCAGGCTAGAAAATAATTTTAATGCAAAGTAGAAAGGATCAATCCACCTCGTCACTTTCCTTGCTCTCGCTCTGTCACCTCCTCTTTCCTGTGGCTCTGAGAAGGTGGGAGAAGCAGGCAGTATTTCCACAGCAGTTGTCCATATAGAAAGTGTCTCCCCTATTGGTAGCTTGTTCCCAGATCTGGGGCAATGCTAGTGTCCTTTAGATCTGGGAGCAGACATGAAACAATAAAATAATTTACATGTGGTTCATTGCCTCTACTAATTCCATCTCTTCCTCCTTGTAGTCACAGGGCAGCTGCATCATCCTCATGGGGACCCAAAGTTGCTTTTAAAGAACCTGCAAAATAAATGCATAATGGGGAAGAGTGAACTTGTTAGGAGTGGCGGGGTAGAGAAGAGGGGAGAAGAGCCAGGGTCTTTGAAAGTATCTCCTTTCTGGCCTGAAAGGAGGAGGAGGAGGGGAAAGGTGAATTTGGGGAAGGAAGGCAGGAAACAAAAAATGTACCTTCTCTGCTGAGAGACTTTGTTTGCCATTATTCATGTTGATGTTCTTCATGGAGATAAGGGTGATGCGATCTTTCTCTCCATTGGCTGTGGAGCAGCTGGGGGAGGAAGGGTGTCTGGGTTAAAGAGAGGAGGAGGGCAGGGCAATGGAGAGTCAAGGAACTGTGAAGTTGTTGAGCCTTAGACCTTTGTCTCAAAAAATCTATATGTTGGTGGTGAATCATAATGAAATGAGAGTGTGCTTTGAAGACCAGAAGACTGCATTTATTTATTTATTTAGAGATGGAATCTTGCTCTGTCGCCCAGGCTGGAGTGCAATGGCGCGATCTCAGCTCACTGCAACCTCCACCTCCCTGGTTCAAGCGATTTTCCTGCCTCAGCCTCCTGAGTAGCTGGGATTACGAGCACGTGCCATCACACTCAGCTAATTTTTGTATTTTTTAGTAGAGACAAGATTTTACCATGTTGGCCAGGCTGGTCTTGAACTCCTGACCTCAAAGGATCTGGCCATCTTGGCCTCCCAAAGTGCTGGGATTACAGGTGTGAGCCACTGTGCCTGGCTAAGACTTGCATTTAAATTTTGGTGTTACTACCTACTACTTGTTTGATCTTTACCAAGTTACAGTCTCTATTAAAGCCTCAATTTTATTTTTTTAGTTTTTATTGAGACAGGGTCTTGCTCTGTCACCCAGACTGGAGTGCTGTGACACAATCACAGCTCACTGCAGCCTTGACCTCCTGAGCTTACACAATCTACCTGCCTCAGCCTCCCAAAGTACTGAGATTACAGGCATGAGCCATCACATCCGCCAAAGCCTCAACTTTTCTTCCCCCCCGAGATGGAGTCTTGCTCTGTCACCCAGGCTGGAGTGCAGTGGCACTACCTCAGCTCATTGCAACCTCCGCCTCTGGGTTCAAGCAATTCTCCTGCCTCAGCCTCCCAAGTAGCTGGGATTACAGGGACCTGCCACCACACCCAGTTAATTTTTGTATTTTTAGTAGAGACTGGGTTTCACCATGTTTACCAGGCTGGTCTTGAACTCCTGACCTCACGATCCACCCACCTTGGCCTCCCAAAGTGCTGGGATTACAGGCGTAAGCCACTGCGCCTGGCCTAAAGCCTCAGTTTTAAAAATGTATAATGAAGTAATGTCTTGGCTTACACCTATAATCCCAGCACTTTGGGAGGCTGAGGCAGAAGGATCACCTGAGACCAGGAGTTTGAGACCAGCCTGGGCAACATAGTGATATCCCATATCTATTTTAAAAATTAAAAATTAGCTGGACATGGTGGCACATGCCTGTAGTCCCAGCTACTTGACAGGCTGAGGTGGGAGGATCATTTGATCCCTGTTGGCATCATTGCAGTCCAGCCTGGGCAACAAAGCAAGCCTGTCCTTCAAAAAAAGAAAGAAGAAAGCGAAGAGGCTGGGCGTGGTGTTCAATGCCTGAAATCCTGAAGGAAGTTAGTGGAGTGGATCACAAGGTCAGGAGTTTGAGACCATCTGGCCAACATGGGAAACTGTGTCTCTATAAAAATACAAAAATTAGCGGGTGTGGTGGTGCATGCCTGTAGTCCCAGCTACTTGGGAGGCTGAGTGGGAGAATCCACTGAACTTGGGAGGTGGAGTTGCAGTGAGCTGAGATCGTGCCACTGTACTCAACCTGGGCAACAAACAGAACTCCATCTCAAAAAAAAAAAAAAAAAAAGTAATATATGCAACTTGAGCGATTGCTATGAATTTAAGATCATGTTATAAAATATATACCATTGTGGCGGTGTGGTGGCTCAAGGCATAATCCCAGCACTTTGGGAGGCGAGGCAGGCGGATCACAAGGTCAGAGAGATCAAGACCATCTGGCTAACGGTGGCAGTCTCTACTAAAAATAAAAACTAGCGGTGAGGTGGCGCCTGTAGTCCCAGCTACTCTGGAGAGGCTGAGGCAGGAGAATGAAGTGAGCACCGGGGCCGGAGCTTGCAGTGAGCTGAGAGATCGGCCCTGCACTCCAACCTGGGCGACAGAAGCGAGATCCGTCTCCAGCAACAACAACAAAAAAATATATATATATATATATATACCATTGTGTTTGGCACATAATAGGTATTCAGTAAGTGGTTCCTAAGCTTGAGAGAATGTCTTTTGTATTAGATCTGAATTCCTACACTTTTCATGATGGGGTTATAGAGGCTTAGCCCTTGGGTTGAAGAGTTTCAGTCCATCTCCTGTCATTTGATTATTCCTTTTCACGTCTGCCCCTGTTCTGCCCACCACAGCCCTGGCCTCAGGGGAGCCTGTCAGGATTGTATGTGTGTGGGATGTGTGTGGTAATGAGGGGTGCATATGTGTGGTATGGGATATGTGGTGTGAGGTGTTGGGGGTGTGTGTGTGGTGTAATGCATGTGTGGTGTGTGTGGTATGGGGTGTGTGTGTGGTATGCGGTGTGTGGGGTGTGTGTGTATGGTATGGGAGTGTTATGTATAGTGTATGTGATGTGTGGGGGAGTGTGTATGTGTGGTGTGTGTGGTGTGAGATGTATATGTTGTGTGTATGTATAATATGGGGTACGTGTGTGTTTTGTGTGGCATGTGGGTTTGTGGTGTGCGTGTGGTTTGGGTGGGTGTGTGGTGTGTGTGTAGTATGAGGTACAGGGTGTGTGTGTGTGTGATGTGTGTGTGGTTTGGGTGTGTGTGTGGTGTGTGTGTGTATAGTATGAGGTGTGTGGTGTGTGTGTAGTATAGGGTATGGGGTGTGTGTGTTGTGTGGTGTGGTGTGTGTGTGTATGGTATGGGGGGATGTGTGTGAAGTGTGGCTGTGTGGTGTATGTGTGTTGTTTGGGTGTGTATGTTGGGTATGGGGTGTGGGGTGTGTGATGTGGGTATGTGTAGTGGGGTATGGGATGTGTGGTGTGTGTGTGGTTTGGGTGGGTGTGTGGGGTATGTGTTGGTGGGGAGGTGGGTATGTATAGTATGGGTATAAGGGTGGGTATGGTGTGGGTGGGTGTGTAGGGTATAGGGTGTGGGGGTGTGTGTGTAGTATAGGATGTATGCATGTGGTGTGTATGTATAGTGTAGGGTGTAGGGGGTGTGTGTTTGTGGTGTGGATGTGTGGGGTATGGGGCATGTTGTGCGTTTATGGTGTGTGTGGGATGTATGTGTATAGTATAGGGTGTGTGTGTGGTGCATGGGGTGTATGTGGTGTGTGGGTGTGTGTGTGTAGTGTGGGGTATGGGATGTGTTGTGTGTTTGTGGTGTATGTGGGAGTGTGTGTATAGTATGGAGTGTGTGTGGTATGTGAATGTATGTGGGGGTGTGTAGTGTATGGGTGTGTGAGTAGTGTGGGGTGTGGGATGTGTTGTGTGTGGTGTATAGGAGTGTGTGTATATGATATGTGGGGTGTGTGGGTATATGTGTATAGTGTGGGGTGTGGGGTATGTGGTAGGTTTGTGGGTGTGTGTGTGTGTATAGTGTGGGGGGTGTGTGGTGTGTGGTATGTGTGTGGAGTGTGGTGTGTGGGGTATGAGGCCTGTGGTGTATTTGAGGTGTGTGTGTAGAGGGGTGTATAGTATGGGGTGTGTGTGGTTTGTGGGGTGTGTGTGGTAGGTGGGTATGTGTGTGGAGTGTGGGGTGTGGAGTGTGGGGTGTGTTTGTGGTATGTGTGTTGGGGGTGTGTATAGTATGGGGTGTGTGTGGTGTGTGATGTGTAGGGGATGTGTGGTGTGTGGGTGTGTGTGTAGTGTGGGGGGGGGGGGGTGTGGTATGTGGTGTGTTTGAGGTTTGTGTGAGGGTGGTGTGTACAGTATGAGATGTGTGTGGTGTGTGGTATGTGAGGTGCGTGTGAGATGTGTGGGTGTGTGTGTAGTGTGGGAATGTGGGGCATGTGGTATGTTTGAGAGGTGTGTGGGTGTGTGTGTATAGTATGGGGTATGTGTGGTGTGTGGGGTATATGGTGTGTTTGTGATGTGTGTGTGTGGTGTGTGTATAATATGGGATGTGTGTGGTGTGGGGTGTGTAGTGTGTGTGTGTAGTGGGGTGTGTGGTGTGTTTGAGGTGTGTGTGGGGTGTGTGTGTGTGGTGTGTGATGTATGGGGTGTGTGTGGTGTGTGTGGTGTGTGATGTATGGGGTGTGTGTGTGGTGTGTGATGTGTAGGGGGCGTGTGTGTGGTGTGTGGGTATGTGTCTGCAGTGGGGTGTGGGGTGTGTGGTGTGTCTGACGTGTGTGTGGGGGTGTGTGTGTGGTGTGAGTGGTGTGTGAGATGTGTGTCTAGTGGGGTATGGGGCATGTGGTGTGTTTGAGGTGTGTGGGAGGTGTGTATAACATGGGGTGTGTGTGTGATGTGTATAATGTGTGTGGTGTGTATTGGTGTTTGGGTGTGTGTGGTGAGGTGTAGGGTGTGTGGTGGGTTTGAGGTGTGTGGGTGTGTGTGTGATGTGTATAATGCGTGTGGTGTGTGGTGTTTGGGTGTGTGTAGTGAGGTGTAGGGTGTGTGTGGTGGGTTTGAGGTGTGTGGGTGTGTTTGTGATGTGTATAATGCGTGTGGTGTGTGGTGTGTGGGTGTGTGAGAGTGAGGTGTAGGAGGTGTGTGTAGGTAGGCTTGAGGTGTGGTGTGTGTGTGATGTGTGGGGGTGTGTGGTGTGTGGTGTTTGGGTGTGTGTAGTGAGGTGTAGGGTGTGTGGTGGGTTTGAGGTGTGTGGGTGTGTGTGTGATGTGTGGGGGTGTGTGGTGTGTGGTGTTTGGGTGTGTGTGTGAGTGAGGTGTAGGGTGTGTGGTGGGAGCGAGGTGTGTGTGGGTGTGTGTGTGATGTGTGGGGGTGTGTGGTGTGTGGTGTTTGGGTGTGTGTGTAGTGAGGTGTAGGGTGTGTGGGGGCTTGAGGTGTGTGGGTGTGTGTGTGGTGTGGAAATTGTGTAGTGTGTGGTGTTTGGGTGTGTAATGGCAGTAGGGTGTAGGGTGTGTGGTGGGTTTGAGGTGTGTGGGTGTGTGTGTGATGTTTGGTGTGTGGTGTTTGGGTGTGTGTAGTGAGGTGTAGGGTGTGTGGTGGGTTTGAGGTGTGTGGGTGTGTGTGTGATGTGTACTTATAATGCGTGTGGTGTGGTGTTTGGGTGTGTGTAGTGAGTGTAGGGTGTGTGGTGGGCTTGAGGTGTGTGGGTGTGTGTGTGATGTGTATAATTCGTGTGGTGTGTGGTGTTTGGGTGTGTGTAGTGAGGTGTAGGGTGTGTGGTGGGCTTGAGGTGTGGGTGTGTGTGTGATGTGTGGGGGTGTGTGGTGTGTGGTGTTTGGGTGTGTAAGTAAAGGTGTAGGGTGTGGTGGGTTTCAGGTGTGTGGGTGTGTGTGTGTGATGTGTGGGGGTGTGTGGTGTTTGGGTGTGTGTAGTGAGGTGTAGGGTGTGTGGTGGGTTTCAGGTGTGTGGGTGTGTGTGTGATGTGTGGGGTGTGGTGGTGTGGGGTGTTTGGGTGTGTGTAGTGAGGTGTAGGGTGTGTGGTGGGTTTCAGGTGTGTGGGTGTGTGTGTGATGATGTGGGGTGTGGTGTTTGGGTGTGTGTATGTGAGGTGTAGGGTGTGTGGTGGGTTTCAGGTGTGTGGGTGTGTGTGTGATGTGTGGGGGTGTGTGGTGTGTGGTGTGTGGGTGTGTGTAGTGAGGTGTAGGGTGTGTGGTGGGTTTGAGGGTGTGAGTGTGTGTGTGTGATGGTGTGTGGTGTGTGGTGTGTGGGTGTGTGTAGTGAGGTGTAGGGTGTGTGGTGGGTTTCAAGTGTGTGGGTGTGTGGTGTGATGTGGGGGGGTGTGTGGTGTTTGGGGTGTGTGGTGAGGTGTAGGGTGTGTGAAGGGTGGGTTTGAGGTGTGTGGGTGTGTGTGTGTGTGATGTGTGAGGGGTGTGTGGTGTTTAGGTGTGGCAGTAGGGAGTGCTTTAAGCGTGTGTGGTGGGTTTCAGGTGAAATGAGTGTGTGTGTGAATAAACAGGGGTGTGTTGGTGTTTGGGTGTGTGTAAGGTAGGGGTGTAGGGTGTGTGGTGGGGGCAGGGTGTGTGGGTGTGGTGTGTGATGTGTGGGGAATTGTGTGGTGTTGTTTGGGTGTGTGTGAGCGGTATACTTGTGTGTTGGGAACAAGGTGTGTGGGTGTGTGTGTGATGTGTGGGGGTGTGGGTGTGTGCGTGTGGAAGGCGGGAAGTGTGAGTTCCCTCTGGGAGTTGGGATCTGGGTGTCAGATAGAAGATGCTTCTGACGTTCTTACCTTTCAGACAGCCCTGAACTCCCAGGTTTCTGGGGATCTGTAAAAGCCAAAGGCACGGATTGGGGCTCACATGCTGTAACTCACAAGTCCAGCCTTCCTCTCAAAGCCCACCTGGGGACCCTCCCGCTCATGGAGAGGCACTCATGTGCCATTCCTTCCCCCAGATGCAGGCTGGTGTGAGCTGGGGCTCTAGCCCTGGGTCTGCCAGCAGAGGGGAAAAGGGTCCCTGAGGGCAGGGTACGCACCTTCAGACTCCTTGCTCTTCCGACACTTGAACCTCAGGCTGACCACACCGACTAGGACAATCACAACAACCACCAGGATGACAATGAAGCTGATAACACCTGAACAGAGAAAAGAATGGGGTGAAGGGGGCCAGTCGGGGCGACAAAACGGGGGCCAACAAGAGTCTGGCATTCCCTTCCCAGCTGAGTACTTTGTAGACAGGCTCCAGGAGCAAAGTGAGTTCCACTTCTCTGCTGAACAGGTGAGCTCTCAGCCTGCCGCCCCCTCTCCATCCCCCCGAGAACATGGAACCCAGCACAACTAAGAAGAGTGGACTGGAGGGGCAGGAGCCCCCCTCCCACAAGGGTCTTCCTCATAAGCCAGAACCTCCTGGAACAAATGGGTGAAATTTGAACTTGTGTTTCCAGACCTAGAGTCCAGGTCAATTCCAGGGGTGGGGTTCCCTTCTATGTCCCACCTTCTCCTCCCGCTCTCACCAAATGCAGCCACAGTGAGCACAGTCTCTGACGTGGGGCTGGGCAGGATGGTCGCATCTTCCCTCATGCTCAGGCTCATGGTGGTTGAATTGGGGGGAACATTTTGAAATGTGTCTAAAATGGAGTGGGGTTGGGGCATCAGTGAAGGGGACTGACACAGCCTATCAGAGAGAGCTAGCTTCCCTCCCGCTTCCCCCTAGGGAAGGACCGGACGTTATGCTGCAGAGCTATGAGGTCAGACTGGGCAAAATAGAGCCGTCTGTGTTGTGCCAGGGTTGAGGTGGGAGGAACGTTTCTGCTCAGGCAAGGCTCCAACAAACCAGGCTGCCTGTTAAGGGCAAAGGTTTCCGACTCTCTTAAAAAGTGCTATGCTGGCCTGGTGCAGTGGCTCATGCCTGTAATCCCAGTACCTTAGGCAGCTGAGACAGGTGGATCACTTGAAGTCAGGAGTTTGAGACCAGCCTGGCCAAAATGGTAAAACCCCATCTCTCTTAAAAATTAAAAAAAAAAAAAAAAAAAAAAAATCGGGCACAGTGGCTCACGCCTGTAATCCCAGCACTTTGGGAGGCCAAGGTGGGCAGACCATGAGGTCAGGAGTTTGAGACCAACCTGGCAATATGGTGAAATCCCATCTCTACTAAAAATACATAATTACCCAGGCATGGTGACGCGTGCCTGTAGTCCCAGCTAGCCAGGTGACTGAGGCAGGAGAATTGCTTGAACCCGGGAGGCAGGGATTGCAGTGAGGCAAGATTGTGCCACTGCACTCCAGTCTGAGTGACAGAGCAAGATTCTGTCTCAAAACAAAACAAAACAAAAAAACTAGCTAGGCCTGATGGCACATGCCTGTAATCCCAGCTACTCAGGAGGCAGAGGTTGCAGAGAGCCGGGATCGCACCACTGCACTCCAGCCTGGATGACAGAACAAGACTCCTTCTCAACAACAAAAAAGGTGCTATGTCACCTGTGTCTTCCCTCCTCAACGCATCATACTTCAGGCCCAATTGCTGTTCCACTTCCTTATCCCTCCTCACTCCCCCTTCCCAAATAAGTCTGGGAGAATAAAAAATCTGAGAGCCAAGAGATAAGATGAGAGAAAGGGTCACAGACATCTCCTGCCCACTGCTCTTCAGGGTGGCCTTGGCAGGACATACACCTCTGCTTGTGCCTCCGCCTCTTCCGCTGCTGGGGACACCTGTGCCTGCACCATGAAACAGCATGACCAAGATGGGGGCATCCCCCAGCAGCTCTTCTCCCTTGCTGCTAAGCAAAGGCCAATCTTCCCTGCCTGAGAGGACTGTAGCCCTTTCCCGGCCTTTTCTGCCTTCCTTTTCCTTCATTTTGGGGTATGCTTCCCCTCCCCTCTCTCTGGCTATGCCTTTCTCAGTCTCAAGTCTAAGCTCCTTTTACCTTCATTGTGACCAGGCCCAAGTTTCTGCCTCTATGCCCCACCAAGCCTCTTTCTTTCCTGAGCCAGGGTGCCACTGATGTCGGTCCTGACCTCTGTGGCCTCCTGAGGAGGGCAGAAGGAACCCATCCAGATGGAACCCAGTGTTTTTCACCGCTGCCCCTCGCCTTGGGCACTCAACAAGTCCTGATGTGTGCATCTGTGGCTTGGCCCAAGTTAGGCCCAGCCAGGTCAGGAAGAGCCCATCCGCAGTGCCTGCCCTCGGCGTCACGGGTTTACTGGGTGCCATGGGGGCCTGCGCAGCCTTCTTTGTAGCTGCTGTGAATGAGGAAGCACATGTGGGCCTGCTCAGGGCCTTGGCCGGCCTGTGCACCGGGAGGGCTCTTCAGTCCAAAATCTTCCTCTTCTTTCCTGCTTCCAGTTCCAGAAGGGGCCATTCTCTTGTTCACCTCTGGGCAGTTCCCTCTGCCTGGAATAAGCCCCACTACCCTCCATCCCACAGCCTCCACGTGCTCAGCTGACCCCTTCTCGGCTTGGCTTCAGAAGCCGCTTCTGGGAGTCATCCCTGGCCCCCAAGTCCGAAGTGACTGACATGTGCCTGGGCTCCCACACTTCTGCTTGTGCCCACCGCAGCCCTTCTCACCCTGCATGTCATCATCAATGTGAGGTTCTGTTTCCTTGTCTGTTCCCCCTCGCCCCGGTCTATATTCTCTTTTAGAGCAGAAACTGTGTCGGGGTCCTCACTGGGCCCTCCCTGGATGGCGTTTGCAGTCTGAATGACACAGTACCTGGCGTACCGGTGCTGGCCAGATGGCTTGGGCTGTTAGCCTCTGAGGAAGGGATGTATCCTGCAAGGACAGAAGCAGTTGGTGAGTGGGAGGTAGGGCAAGTTTAGTGACACCACACTCCCTCGCCCATCCAAGAACCCCTGGGCTCCAAGCAGGTCTGAATGAATGGATGTGGGGCAGGAGCCGGGACCTCAGTAACCGCACTCACTCACCTGGGTTGGAAGAAACTGGCTCTGTGGTCGGACTTAGACTGCCGAGGCCTCCTGAAACAGACCATCTGAGGCTGAGGGGTGCACGGCCTCCTACTGTTCCATCTCCCTCTCTTCTTCCCTAGATCTGTGTGTCTTTCTCCCTACCCCATTCCCCACCCCTCACTCCCAACCATTCACCTCTTTTTTATTCAAGGCACATTAGACTCGGCCATGCTGAAAAAAAAAATTCTTAGATGAGCTCAGCTTTGGTGAGTCCTGAGAGCTCCTGCTCCAGCCACAGTCCCAGCCCCCTGAGGTTAAGGCTAAATTGGCATAGAGCTCCTCTCACCCTTCCTAAGTTCCTAGGCCTACATGCTGGAGTAGAGCCATGTTTGGTCTTACCCTGAGAGCTAGAGGTTTGGGTCATTGTGGGCTGGGAGCTGTGGCCTGCAAGAGAAAGCAAAACACATAGCTTGGTAAGTCCCCTGCCTAGCACAGAGCCTAGAGAGGAACCCTCAGAAAGCCTTCTGGCCCAGCCTGGGCAACATAGCAAGACCCTGTCTCTTTAAAAAGGTTTTTGTTTTGTTTTGTTTTTTTAATTCTTCAGGCATAGTAGTGCACACCTGGAGTCCTATCTACTCAGGAGGCTGAGGTGGGAGGATTGTTTGAGCCCAGAAGGGTGAGGCTGGCTTCAGCAAGCTATGATTGCACCACTGCACTCCAGCCTGGGCAACAGACAGAGACCCTATCTCAACAAAAGAAAAGAAAAGAAAAGAAAACACTGTCCAGGTGCGGCGGTTCAGGCCTGTAATCCCAGCACTTAGGGAGGCCAAGGTGGGTGGATCACGTGAGGTCAGGAGTTCAAGACTAGCCCGGCCAACATGGTGAAACCCTGCCTCTACTAAAAATACAAAAATTAGCTGGCCTGAGGGTGCACACCTGTAATACCAGCTGCTTGGGAGGCTGAGAAATGAGAATCACTTGAACCCGGGAGGTGGAGGTTGCAGTGAGCTGAGATCGTGCCATTGCACTCCAGCCTGGGCAACAAAGTGAGACTCCATCCCTCAAAAAAAAAAAAGAAAAGAAAACAGAAAAAACCCTTTTGGCTTTCTAAGCCTACCATGCTAGAAGGCAGACACACTAGGCAGAGGGCTAAAGGGTGCGGGCTGTGGCTCACGGTGCTGGCTTCCTCCGAGACTGTGACTCAATAGCAACATCACCACCACCCCATGGCTCAGGGTCCCGAAGTCCTTCCCTGTCTCTTCAATCTAACATGGGCATTTTACCAATGTGATGCAGGGTCAGGGGAAGGTTATTTTAAACTAGTGACATTTCTAAGGAAGGACAGAGGACCTGCCACACCTTGACAAGGAAGGGCCCAGGACTCCAGGTCCGTAGGCTAATGTTTACCCTAAGCTACTGTCACCCTAGTCCTGCCCCCAGGGAAGGGGCTGAGAGATGGGAAGGTGAGTGAGATGGGGATGGGAATTAGGGCTTGTATCTTGGCTGGAGGTAGGGGCCTGTGCAGGAAGTAAGTTCTGAGGTATATATAGGAGGCAGGGAAGCTCTAGCATGAGCAACCCATTCACTTTTACAGGCAGAGGATACATAGGACATGGTTGTTATTGACCAAACCCAGAGAGGGGTCAGTCACCAAGAGTCCCCAGCCAGAAGCCCTCAGTGGCTTTTTTGTATGTACAAGTGTGTCTGCGGGGCTCTGTGCAAAAAAGTGAGTGCATGCTCATGTGCCGCTGTGTGTGTCCTGCTGTGTATGTGGAACCTGAAAGGTCAGGTTGTATTTGCTCATTTTCCACAATGAAATCATTCTTGAAACCTGTGAACAATGTGAAAGGAAAACAACGTGGGGAAGTGGAGCCACCCAGCTGGGTTCCCGTCCCTCTGTTTGAGTGGGGACTGAAGCCCCTGGCCTGGCTCTGTTGCTCCCTTGGCCTCTCAGCATCAGGGGAGCATTTAGCCCAGGCCTGGGTGGACAGAGGCGGCTGGGTGCCAGGGGTCCACCCCTGCCTGTAGCAGCCTGCTGCTGTGCTTATTTTCCTTAAGCCACTGCCTTCCTCCATGGGGCTATCATTTGGATAGTGTAGAATTAATTGTTTCCAAGTGTAAAATTACCAAACCCTGGGCCATGTTTTTCTAGATCACCATTTCTGAGAGTCCCACTCCCTTGTTGCGGAGAGGAGGATGGTCAAGAGGGGAGTTAAAATTTACAGGAAGCCCAGGCTAGAGAAAACCCTTTCTAGCTGGGGATGACCCTGGGAGAATCTTTTTAACCCAAGGCATGACCTGAAAACATCTATCAGTTACTAATCCAGCATATCTAATGTACTTTTTTTTTCTTTTTTTGAGACAGTTTCTCTCTTGGTCACCCAGGCTGGAGTGCAGTGGCACGATCTCAGCTCACTGCAACCTCCGCCTCCTGGGCTCAAGGGATTCTCCTGCCTCAGCCTCCTGAGTAGCTGGGATTACAGGCGCCTGCCACCATGCCCGGCTAATTTTTATATTTTTAATAGAGATGGGGTTTCACCATGTTGGCCAGGCTGGTCTCAAACTCCTGACCTCAGGTGATCCATCTGCCTCAGCCTCCCAAAGTGCTGGGATTACAGGCGTGAGCCACCATGCCCGGCCTAATGTACTATCTAAATGCTGTAAGGTTATAACTTAATTTTTGGTGGGAAGGCACAAGGAACTGCCCTTCTGCATTTATCTAGAAAGAAAACTATTCAGTGGCTTAGGAGGAGTTCCAAAGTCACAAGCTTCAAGACCCACTAGCCTGCTCTTTCCTTGCCTCTTGCCCCTCCCACTACCCAAACTTCTTGTCACCAACAAAGATTCCTCTGTGAGTAGGGGAGGGACTTAGCGAGCATCTGTGTCTACAGCAGAGGGTGTCTCTGACCACGGGGCCTACAGATGCCCAAAGAGCTCTAGCCACAGGAATTTCTGATTTCCCTGGTTTCCCCTCTCTAATCCTGTCTGCGTTATCCCCTTCTAGTCTATCTCCACACGCACCCCTCCCCATTTTCCTCAGAAGCATAGTTTAGTAGTTAAAATCGTGGGTGTTAATGGAGCCCGGCAAGCCTGAGTTCAAGTCCTGGCATTGTTGCTGTCTGGCCTAGGACTCAGTTTTCTTTCAAGTGCAAGTGACCAGCCTGGGCAACATGGTAAAACCTTGCTCTTCAAAAAAATACAAAAATTAGCCAGGTGTGGTGGCTTGTGCCTGTAGCCCCCAGCTACACAGCAGGCTAAGGCAGGAGGATTGCTTGAGCCCAGGAGGTCAAGGCTGCAGTGAGCCATGATCATGCCACTGCACTCTGGCCTGGGCAATGGAGCGACCCTGTCTCAAAAATAACTAAGTAAAATGCAAGTGGTATTAGTACCTCGCAAATTGTTATGAGGGAAAGAAAATGCATATGAAGCACTTAACGCAGTACTGACAAGCTCAATGAAGACCAGACACTTTTGTTTTTGCCCCATTCTCTCAAATCCTCCAGGTCTCAAGTCTGCCCTGCCTCTGAGTATCCAGAGTCAAGTCCCTTTATGGGCCTGAATGTGCTCAGGATTCCTCAGTCCATCAAGATGAAGGAGCCAGGAAGTGCTCTGCACACTTCAGGATGAGAGGTTAGGAAACTCAGGGGGGCAGTGATAGCGGCTTAGGTAGAGCTGACACAGGGCATTTGAGAGCCCTGGCACTTGCCTGGAGAAAACAGTGTGTAGGGAGGCTGGGAAAAGTCTAGGCCTGTGGAAATGCCACCTCATGAGCCTCACCTGCAGTTTCCACAACAGCCTAGACCCCCAGCCCGAGAACTGTGACTCTGTCATGGAGGGGGTAGAAGGGGATGGAGACAATCAGAGTTTTGTCCTCCAGCCCATGGGCTTTTAGAGAAATGCCTGACCTCTCCAGGAGGCAGTGTTCTGGTACTCAGGCCTCTTACCCACCACCGATGGGGGGCCACCACCCCTCCCCATCCGAACCCTCTTGCGCACTCTTTCTGCTGCTTTGAGCACAGAGGACTTGTAGAGAGTGAGGTGGGGGCAGGGCAGAGATGGTCAAAGGGAAGTTGCTGCCCTGTGAGTCAAAATGTCCTGGACTCATCATGATTCCCAGCAACTGCTCCCTGATGCCAGGACCCCTATGAGTGGCTTCACAACTCATTGGCTGGCAGAGCCTGTCAAAGAGGTGCCATTTCCGTGTAGCCTCCTCTGGAGGTCATCTCCTCTAGCCCCTGGATGTGAGAATGTTATGCACATCCTCCTTGGTGAACAGTTCTTTGTGTCTAACCTGAGTCCCTCTTGCTGTGATTTAAGTTTAAAATCAACATTTGGAATTCCTAGGCTGCTACTCCTCATGTGAAAGGAGAGAACAGATTCCCTGTGAAGCCCAAGGTGCAGAGGATTTGTCTTAGAACAGTTGATAGAGTGGCCGTCGTCAGCCCTTCCCGAAGATCAGAGGATGAGCGTCATGAATAGCCTGAGCACATCCTAGAAGAAGCTTTGGGCCTGGATCTCGCACGAACACAGCTCCCTCCCACGATTCAGGAGGCCAGCCTCTATGGGGAGCCCAGCTCCCCCAGGGCAATTTCCCACAAGAGGGTTTAACCATAGCTCCATTTACCCCTGCCTGGTAGTCAGGACCCCCAATCCAACTGATCCCCTTCATGAAAAGGCTCTGGAATTTCCCCTGGGCACAGTCCCTGGATGGAAAGCATGTGTATTCTGAGAAAGGGACTGACGCCTAGAATGGCCAGCTGCGGAGAGGAATTGCTGTGGAAAAGTGGCAGGCGCCTCTTACCTCGGAACAGGAGGAAGCCCAGGATCACCCAGCACAGCTGCATGGCTCCTGCGGTGCCCATGTCAGCTGGATATGTGGCGGGCAGGCAGCAGCTCAGTGGAGGCTCTGTCCATAGTGGAGAAGAGAGAGGGAGAGCTGGGGCGGGGTGGGGGTGGGGACTGGCTCTCCAGGAGCTTCCTGTCAAAAGAATAGAAGGAAACACATTGGGACCAGCTCCAGGGGCCCTGCTCAGCCATGTCCAGATGAGGATGTGAGGCTGCAGCAGCAACTGTGCCTGCCCAGCGTGGCCTCTAGTGCCTATGCACAATGATCAACCATGGTAACCTGGCCCCATCCCCATTCTCTTCCTTTCTGAGGGATCCATCAGGTTCCACCACAGACCGCCTGGGGTTTTTTCCGGAATCTAACACCAATCCCGCCCAGTACTGTTTCAGACCAGGTTCTTCTTTCCCATGATTCAGCCTGGAAGCCCAGCCCACCAGCCGCCCATGCTCCCTGGACTCTGAATTCTCCACATTCCTCTCCCTCCTCAGGGATCCCAATGCAGATAGGACTCCCTACATCTTTCAGAGAGGCCCAACATGCATGATTATTATTCCTTTTTTACTTTTTTTAAAGAGATTGGGTCTTGCTCTATTGCCCAGTCTGTACTCAAACTCCTGGGTTCAAGTGATCCTCCTGCCTCAGCCTCACAAGTAGCTGGGACTTCAGGCATGTGCCACCATGCCTGGTATTGTTGTTATTAATAGAAAAGCAAGAGTACCTATTTGAAACACTCCTCCCTCTGCACCCTCACTGGGGTGAGGTGTCCCCTGTCCTCAGCATCTGGCAGCACTCATCCTTATCCCAGGATTCTCTTTCTTACAGACAGGCCAGCATTGTGACTTTTTTCAGTATTCCTTGGACCTGGCACAATGCCTGCCACATAGCAGGTCCTCAGCACATATTTACTGAACTAAACTCAAAAGATTTAAGGTCAGGGCTGCACAGTGGCTCATGCCTACAATCCAGCATTTTGAGAGGTTGAGGCAGAGGATTTCTTGAGGCCAGGAGTTTGAGACCAGACTAGGCAACACAGCAAGACCCTGTCTCTACAAAAAAAAAAAAAAAAAAAAATTTAATTAGCCAGGCATGGTGGTGCATGCCTGTAGTCCTAGCTACTCATGAGGCTAAGGTGAGAGGACCTCCTGAGCCCAAGAGTTCAAGGCTGCAGTGAGCTATGATCAGAGTGAGACCCCATCACTGAAATTAAAAAAAAAAAAGATTCGAAAGCAGAGGAATGTTACAAACAATCCTACCTCCTTAATATTAATTACATTATTGTTATTAATTTCCTTCCAGTCTATTTGCCTTCCAGTCTTTGACAATATGCATATACATATACAATCATTTATATAATTGGTATCCTTTTTTCTTTCCTTTTTTTTTTTTTTTTTTGAGACAGAGTCTCTCACTGTTACCCATACTGGAGTGCAGTGCAAGATCTCTGCTCACTGCAGCCTCCGCCTCCCGGATTCAAGCCATTTTCATGCCTCAACCTCCAGCGCAGCTGGGACTGCAGGCTCATGCCACCAAGTCTGGCTAATTTTTGTATTTTTAGTAGAGACAGAGTTTCACCATGTTGGCCAGGCTGGTCTCGAACTCCTGACCTCAAATGATCCTCCTGCGTTGGTCTCCCAAAGTGCTGGGATTACAGGCATGAGCCACCATGCCTAGCCCTTTTTTCTTTATTTTTTAAATATTTTATTATGAAGCAGTCACAAGAAAAGTTGGAAGTACATTACACAGAACTTTTTTCCCTGAACTGTTTCAGAGTAAATTGTCAACAGGATGCCCCATCACCCCGAATAGTTTAGTGTGTATTTCCTACAAGGGACAGTCTCCTACATAATCACAATACAGCCATCAAAATTAGGAAATTAACATAAATATATTAATATCATCTAATCTTCAGATCCTATTCAAATTTTGGCAGTTGTTTCAATAATGTTCTTTATAGCAAAAGGATCCTGTCCAGAATTACTCATTGAAAGTCTCTTCAGTCTCCTCCAATCTGGAATACCTCAGCCTTTCCTTGATTTTCATGACCTAAACATTTTTGAAGGTTATAGTCCAGTTATTTTATAGAAGGTCTCTTAATTTTGGTTTCTCTGATGTTTCCTCATGATAAGATTTAGGTTATCTATCTTGGCAGTGACGTCGAAGAAGCAATGTTGAGCCCCTCTCTTTGCATCCTATCAAATAATGCAAGATTTTTTTCCTTTTTTTTTTTTTTTTTTTGAGATGGAGTCTCGCTGTGTCTCCCAGGCTGGAGTGCAGTGGTGTGATCTCGGCTCACTGCAAGCTCCGCCTCCCGGGTTCACGCCATTCTCCCGCCTCAGCCTCCCAAGTAGCTGAGACTACAGGCGCCCGCCACCACGCCCGGCTAGTTTTTTGTATTTTTAGTAGAGACGGGGTTTCACCATGTTAGCCAGGATAGTCTCGATCTCCTGACCTCGTGATCCACCCGCCTCGGCCTCCCAAAGTGCTGGGATTACAGGCTTGAGCCACCGCGCCTGGCCATTTTTTTCCTTTTTTTTAAGAGACAGAGTCTCAGGGCTGGGTGTGATGGCTCACGCCTGTAATCCAGCACTTTAGGAGGCCAGGGAGGGAGGATTGCTTGAGCTCAGGAGTTTGAGACGAGCCTGGGCAACATGGCAAAACCCTGTCTCTGCTAAAAGTAGAAAAATTAGCTAGGTTTGGCCATACCTGCCTGTAGTCCCAGCTACTCAGGAGGCTGGGATGGGGAGGATGGCTTGAACCTGGGAGGCAGAGGTTGCGGTGAGCCAAGATTGTGCCACTGCACTCCAGTCTGGATGACAGAGCCAGACCCTGACTCAAAAGAGAAAAAAAAGAGAGAAGGTTCTGGCTCTGTCACCCAGACTGGAATGCAATGGCGCAATCTCACCTCACTGAAGCCTTGAACTCCTGGGCTCAAGTGACCCTCCTGCCTCAGCCTCCTGAATTGTTGGGATTACAGGCATGAGCCACAATGCTTGGCTCAATTTTTTTTTTTTTTTTTTTTTCTGCGATGGAGTCTCATTCTGTCACCCAGGCTGGAGTGCAGTGGCATGATCTCAGC
This sequence comes from Papio anubis, assembly GCF_008728515.1. Taxonomy (NCBI): domain Eukaryota; kingdom Metazoa; phylum Chordata; class Mammalia; order Primates; family Cercopithecidae; genus Papio; species Papio anubis. The sequence goes on along the minus strand of NC_044980.1, from coordinate 132,160,761 downwards.
TCACTGCAACCTCCGCCTCTCAGGCTCAAGCAATTCTCCTGCCTCAGCCTCCTAAGTAGCTAGGATTGCAGGTGTACACCATCATGCCTGGCTAATTTTTGTGTTTTTAGTAGAGATGGTGTTTCACCATGTTGGCCAGGCTGGTCTCGAACTCTTGACCTAGTGATCTGCCCGCCTCAGCCTCCCAAAGTGCTTGGATTACAGGTGTGAGCCACTGCACCCGGCCCCGGCCCTGGCTCTATTTTTATTTTTATTATTATTTTTTTTTTCAAGAACAAGTCTCACTATGTCACACAGGCTGGCCTCGTACCCCTCGTACTCCTCATACTCCTCATACTCCTCCTGCCTCAGCCTCCTGAGTAACTGGGACTACTGGTGCACATACCGCCCCTGGCGTGCATGATTTGGATTTGTTCCGTTACTGAGGAGGTTTGCTTTAATCATAAAGTGGTATCTGCCACTGTATGTTTCCTGTGGCTACTGTAACGAATTACCACAAACTGGTGGCTTAAAACAATAGACATTCAGACCTTTATTCTGTCACAGTTCTAGGGGTTAGAAGTCAAAATTGAGGTGTCAGCTGCACCACAGTCACTCCCAAGGCCCTAGGAGAGAATCATACTTTGTCTCCTTCAGCCTCTGGGGATTGTTGAGCATTCCTTGGTGTCCCTTGACTTGTAGTGCAGCATTATCACCTGCGCCTCCATCTTCACATCACTTCCTCTGTGTCTTCTCTTCTGGGTGTCTCTCAGAAGGACACTTGTCATTGAATTTAAGGCCTGTCTGGATAATCTAAGATGATCTCAAGATTTTTTTTTTCTTTTTTCCTTTTTTTTTTTTTTGAGACAGAGTCTCGCTCTGTCGCCTAGACTGGAGTGCAGTGGCGCTCTGGCACAATCTCGGCTCACTGCAAGCTCCACCTCCTGGGTTCACTGCAGTCTCTTGCCTCAGCCACCCAAGTAGCTGGGACTACAAGTCCCCACCACCATGCCTGGCTAATTTTTTGTATTTTTAGTAGAGACGGGGTTTCACTGTGTTAGCCAGGACGGTCTTGATCTCCTGACCTCATGATCCACCCGCCTTGGCCTCCCAAAATGCTGGGATTACAGGCGTGAGCCACTACACCCGGCCCTTTCTTTTCTTTTGAGACAGGGTCTGGCTCTGTCACCCAGGCTGGAGTGCAGTGGTGAGATCTCGGCTCACTGCAACCTCTGCCTCTCAGGCTCAAGCAATCATCCCACCTCAGCCTCCCGAGTAGCTGGAACTACAGGCACACATCACTATACCTGGCTAATTTTTGTACTTTGTTTTGTTTTGTTTTGTAGAGATGGGGTTTTGCCATGTTGCCCAGGCTGGTCTTGAACTCCTGGGCTCAAGTGATCCACCTCCCTCGGCCTCCCAGAGTGCTGGGATTCTTAACTTAATTACATCTGCAAAGATTTGTTTTTTTTTTTTCTTTTCAGACAGAGTCTTGTTCTCTTGTCCAGGCTGCTGGAGTACAGTGGCATGATCTCGGCTCACTACAACCTCCGCCTCCTGGGTTCAAGTGATTCTCCCGCCTCAGCCTCCTGAGTAGCTGGGATTACAGACACATGCCACCAAGCCTGGCTTATTTTTCTATTTTTAGTAGTGACAGGGTTTCACCATGTTGTCCAGGCTGGTCTCAAACTCCTGGCCTCAAGTGATCCACCCATCTCAGCCTCCCGAAGTGCTGGGATTACAGGCTTGAGCCACCACGCCCGGCCTCCGGATACACCTTGTGCTTCACCTGCCCCAGCCCTGGAATCAGCTATTTCTTTAAGGGGCCTTCATTCCTTTTGGCGCAAATGGTATTTAGAAACTGAGGGCCGGGCACAGTGGCTCACGCCTGCAATCCCAACAATTTGGGAGACCTAGGCATGAGGATCAATTTAGCTCAGGAGTTTGAGATCAGCCTGGGCAACATAGTGAGATATCATCTGTACAAAAAAAAATTTTCAATTACCCAGGCATGGTGGTGTGAGCCTGTAGTCCCAGCTACTCAGAAAGCTGAGGTGGGAGGATCACTTGAGCCTGGGAGGTCGAGGCTGCAGTGAGCTGAGATCATGCCACTGCACTCCACCCTGGGCCACAGACCCTGTCTCAAAAAAAAAAAAAAATTTTTTTCAAAGGAAAGAAACCGAGGTCTGAATTGTCAGTGTGCTCGTTGGTGCTAGCGGGTAGCGTCTCTAAGGCCCTTCTCTGACTGCCATGATCCTTAAATATTACTTATTAGATCACTCCCCTTGCAGTAACCAAGCTCCCATTTCTGCTCCCATTCCTTCCCCACCATGTGGATGCCTTCCTCACCCTCTCCCCCGTCCTCATTTGAAGTGCACAATTCAGTGGCTTTTTTTTTTTTTTGAGACAGTCTCCTCCCTCTGTTGCCCAGGCTGAAGTGCAGCAGCGCAATCTCAGCTCACTGCAACCTCTGCCTCCCGGGTTCAAGCTATTCTGCCTCAGCTTCCTGAGTAGCTGGGATTACAGACATGTCACCAAGCCTGGCTAATTTTCGTATTTTTTAGTAGAGACAGGGTTTCACCATGTTGGCCAGGCTAGTCTCAAACTCCCGACCTCAGGTGATCCACCCACCTCGTGCTGGGATTACAGGCCTGAGTCACCACACCAGCCTCAGTGGTTTTTGTTTTTGTTTTTGTTTTTTGTCTTTGAGACGGAGTCTCTCTCTGTCGCCCAGACTGGAGTGCAGTGGTGTGATCTCAGCTCACTGCAAGCTCCACCTCCCAGGTTCACACCATTCTCCTGTCTCAGCCTCCCAAGTAGCTGGGACTATAGGTACCCGCCACCACACCCGGCTAATTTTTTGTATTTTTAGTAGAGACGGGGTTTCACCATATTAGCCAGGATGGTCTCAATCTCCTGACCTTGTGATCCGCCTGCCTCGGCCTCCCAAAGTGCTGGGATTACAGGCGTGAGCCACCGCACCTGGCTGCCTCAGTGGTTTGTATATATTTAGAGAGTTATTCACCCATCCCAAATAAAACCAATTTTATAACATTTCCATTACCCTAAAAAGAAACCTCACACTCCTTACAGACCTATAGCTTTTTACAAAGCTAGAAGTGGGGTGTGGTAGAGGAAAGCAGCCTTTGCTCCTTACTTACCCAACTCTAGCCCAGAGTTTCCAATGACCTCAAAAGTCAGCCGCCTCTCAGACCTGCCCTGAGTCTATCATGGCAACCCCACGCTGGCCTGCTCAGGTTGTTCCCACAGGCCCCTGTCCTTCAGCTCCTTCTGCAGACTCCTCAGCCTGCCTGCCTTTGGTGGCGATGGAGTGAAAGAAGGGTTGCTCTTTGCCTTCCTCTGGCCAGCAAAGCCACTTTCACCCTCCCCTGGAGAGGTGGAAAGGAAAAGTGACCCTAGTGTCTGGAGCTGGCTCAGGCGCCTCCCGCCCAGCACAGTGATGGTAGGGAGGACCCCAGAGTCTTTATTTTTGGTTGCAGGGCTTGAGCCTCAAAAGTCAGGGCATGTGTTCTCTATGACGTAAGAGCAGATTCTTGATCATTACAGCCCCTTCCAGCCAACCTAAGAGGCTCTGTGACAACAAAATCCAGAAAGACACAGCGGGAACAAGGCAGTGAGCATTCTGTCACGGCTCAGAAGTGCCCTCCCGCAAGTGAAGGACGCTCTGCTTGCTCTATGCTTCCAGGATTAAGAACAGATATGTATGTATTGTGGGGTGAGAGGGTACATTCCTCCAGGTTCCACTTGTATCAGCAAACTTTTGTTCTTTATTAGAAACCCGGCCGGGCGTGGTGGCTCACGCCTGTAATCCCTGCACTTTGGAAGGCTGAGTGGGCGGATCACGAGGTCAGGAGATCGAGACCATCCTGGCTAACATGGTGAAACCCTGTCTCTACTAAAAAAAAAAAAAATACAAAAAATTAGCCAGGTGTGGTGGCGGGTGCCCACTGGGACTCCAGTAGTAGTCCCAGCTACTTGGGAGGTTGAGGCAGGAGAATGGCGTGGACCCGGGAGGCAGAGCTTGCAGTGAGCTGAGATCGCACCACTGCACTCCAGCCTGGGCCACAGAGCAAGACTCCATCTCAGAAAAAAAAAAAAAAAAAAAAGAAAGAAAGAAACTCCCATGGTTCTCAAGGAATGAGACATGGTTCCTGGAATCACTTGAACCCAGGAGGTGGAGGTTGCAATGAGCTGAGATTTTGCCACTTCACTCCAGCCTGGGTGACAGAACGTGACTCAGTCTCAAAAAAACGAGAGACATAGTTCCTGGAAAAATGAGCCCCCACACACCTGTAACATAAGACAAAGTGTGACAAATGTTAGGAGCGTGTAAGAAACATTATGCTGTAAGGCTTAAGGAAAAGAAAGCAAATTACTCAAGTACAGGGCTGAAAAATTCATCCCTAGAGGAGGCCGCGCTTGACCTAAGCTGTAACAGATGTTTAGGTTTAGATGGCAGGAATGGGCAGGCAGCTCACAGCAGTGGTAGGGAAGTGACACAGAAGGCTGGGGCTGTAGTCTGGTCCCGGAAGTTCCACCTCTCGGAAGCCCTTTAGGAGATAGATCCAGGATTAATGAGGGAGGGAAAGGAAAGAAGTAGTTATCAGAAGGATCAAAAACTGGGCTTTTGGACACAAGGACAGGCGCCCCAGTGGAGGTATCTGCCAGAGCAATGGCATATGTGTCTTGAGGAGGCAGGAGGTGAAAAGCAGTGGCCAAAGTTCAGGACCCATGGCAGAGTCCAGATTCCCTCTGGCTGAAGTCTAAATGGACCAAGATGGGAAGCAGAGGATGAGCAGAGTCTTTGATCCCGTTGGGAGGGGCTCAGCCAGGGACTTCAAGGTCAGCCAGCAATAGGTCCCACTTACTTTGCAGGTCAGGTCAGCAGCCCAAGGATCTGGGCTCAAGTGAATTTGGAGGTCTGAGTGGGGTCCCTGGATGTCAGGATGTGGGACAGCTTGGCTGAGAAACAGGGAACCAGGATGTTACATTCTGCTTCATCCTGGATCAAGACTCCAGCGGAGGGGAGTTCCCAGGGTGTCTCCAGCTCTCCAGACTGGACGGGAGGATGGTAAGTGCACAGCAACAGACAGAATGAGGGATGGTTGGTCCCACAGAGTCAGCCGGGGCTAAAAAAAACTGTCTCTAGAGAGAGGAGACATTGGTGGGCAGTTTTTGTGACTTGGACACATTAAAACACATACATACTCTCAAATGAAGTTGCCTTCAGGCAAATGCAAAGAAATATAGAGTTCATATTTATTTATTTATTTATTTTTTATTTATTTTTATTTTTTGAGATGGAGTCTCACTCTGTCGCCCAGGCTGGAGTGCAGTGGCCGGATCTCAGCTCACTGCAAGCTCCGCCTCCCAGGTTTACGCCATTCTCCTGCCTCAGCCTCCCGAGTAGCTGGGACTACAGGCACCCACCACTTCGCCCGGCTAGTTTTTTGTATTTTTTAGTAGTGACGGGGTTTCACCATGTTAGCCAGGATGGTCTCGATCTCCTGACCTTGTGATCTGCCTGTCTCGGCCTCCCAAAGTGCTGGGATTACAGGCTTGAGCCACCGCGCCCGGCCTAGAATTCATATTTATAAAAACCAAAAGAAAAAAAGGGAAAACAATGCCTTGTGTGAGAATAATAAACATCAAATTCTATTATTATTATTTTTTTTGAGATGGGGTCTCCCTCTGTTGCACAGGCTGGAGTGTAGTGACACAAACATGGCTCATGGTCTTTGACCTCCTGTGCTCAGTGATCCTCCCACCTCAGCCTCCCAAGTAGCTGGGACTATGGGTATACACCACCACATCCAGTTCATTTTTTAAATTTCTCGTAGAGATAAGGTCTTACTATGTTGCCAAGACTGGTCTTGAACTCTTAGCCTCAAGTGATCCTCCTGCCTTGGCCTCCCAAAGTGTTGGGATTACGGGCATGGGTGACCACACCCGACCAATAAACATCAAATTCTATAAGAGGCTTATCCCTGTGGTGAGAAGGAGGGGAGAGGTCAGGAAACGAGGGCTTCTGTTTTCATTGTAATATTAATATTTTAAAAATAAATGTGACAAACTGTTGATAGAAGACAGAGCTGGTGGTTGAGCCTTGGAGATTTAGAGACTTACTATGTATTTTTTTAAATTTCTTAAAATTTTTATTAATCATTTACAAGTAACAAAAACCCATTATGTATAAACACGTAAATAACATTTTTGACAAATAGCTATTTTTATTTTTTTCACATATTAAAACCCACTAAAAATAACCATTTTTCTTTTTTTTTTTTTTTTTTGAGACGGAGTCTTGCTCTGCCGCCCAGGCTGGAGTACAGTGGCCGGATCTCAGCTCACTGCAAGCTCCGCCTCCCGGGTTCACGCCATTCTCCTGCCTCAGCCTCCCGAGTAGCTGGGACTACAGGCGCCTGCCACCTCGCCCGGCTAGTTTTTTCTATTTTTAGTAGAGACGGGGTTTCACCGTGTTAGCCAGGATGGTCTCGATCTCCTGACCTCGTGATCCGCCCATCTCGGCCTCCCAAAGTGCTGGGATTACAGGCTTGAGCCACCGCGCCCGGCCAAAAATAACCATTTTTCTAACCAACAACAACAAAAATCATTAGTGAGAAGAGTACTGCTGCTTTACATTTCTCCAAATCTCTTCAATGTCTGATGACAGACAAAAGATGGATTCTCATATCTGCTTTTGCATTCAGCCTATTACAATATCACACCAGATAGCCTCTCAAAAACTCCTCTGCACACTCATGAAAAAATGAGTGAAAAAGATAAATGATGGCCGGGCGTGGTGGCTCATACCTGTAAGCATTTTGGGAGGCTGAGGTGGGCAGATCACTTGAGCTCCAGAGTTCCAGACCAGCCTGGCCAACATGGTGAAACCCCGTCTCCACCAAAAATACAAAAATTAGCCAGGTGTGGTAGTGGGTGCCTGTAATCCCAGCTACTCAGGAAGCTGAGGCAGGAGAATTGCTTGAACCCAGGAGGCAGAGGCTGCAATGAGCTGAGATCGTGCCACTGCAACAGAGCAAGACTCCTTCTCAAATAAAAAAAAGGAAAAACTATAAATGATGAAATGATGTCTAAGTGTTATAAAAACAGCTTTGACCTAGAATACCCTTAAAAGGCTCTCGAGGCCCCCCCGACCACACTTTGAGAACCACTGCTCTAGACAAATCTCTTCATTTTACATATAAGGACCCTGGACCTCAGAGAGAGTAAGTGAGAAACTCAACAGCACACAGCCTGTTAATAGGAGGATACAGACATTAGGCGGTTTGTCTCACTTCTCTCGGTTTAGGTTCTCAATTGGAAACCTGGGAAATACACCCTAATGACCTGTCCTATTCCCTGTAAGTTGCAAAGATTGTCACAATGTATTTATTACCCTCTCCCCAACATTTCTTTAATAAAAGAGGTAATCAACAAATTTGGTAAATTTTGCAATAGGCATACTGTGTTTGAACCTAAACTACAATATTTGAATTCAGGTCTCTATTTGAACAGAAACACTAAGGCAAATTCGACTGCATCCTACTCCATGCAAGCTAGTAATGACAAACTACACAGTAAATATCACAGGTAAATATGGAAAGCAGATTACCCATAATATCAGTATTTATCATATATTCTGTGTCTGGAATACAATTCAATGACATATTTCAGAAAAATTTTCTCAAGTACTGGCTGAAAGGGTGGTGGATACATTAAGAGACTGCAAATAAATTGGCGATCATAAGAACTTTTTTAGATAAAATGGAGTTGTTCTGAAATGTAGACATTTTTCATTCCCTAACCAGACCTTATTCTTGTGTTTTTAAAGAAAATCAAGAAATCTTCTTGGCCACCTAGAGATGATTTCCTTTGTATCCCACGAGATGGTTCAGATCTTCTTTAAATGGATCATAGTCTTGTTATTTTAAACAACGCAGTCCCCAGATAAGCTGGTCCAGAGGAGGAAATTCTTCCCAAGGAACTCACTCCCAACTTTCATTTTGTTCAGGTTCTACATTCTTTGGTTCTGAAGCATGAGTCACATCCACTTCTCCTTTCATTAATATAATAACATAATGGCAATTCTCCTTCTCAGTGAAAAGAATTCACAACTGAGGCAAAGCGAACATTTTTCAGGTGAAGAGCTGCTTCTTCCCAGGTTTCCCTTTGAGCACATTCTTCCCAGGTCTCACCGAACTCCAAATGACCTCCAGGGAGTTGGAAACTGCCGGCTCCAACCGAGCGAAAAGGGGGTTTCCTCTTCCCCAGGAGGACGCAACGCGGATGCTTGCAGCTGGTCACCACGACTCCGACTCCAACTCCGGGCCGCCGCCCCCGCGGCTCTGCACTGTCAGTCACAGCGCGCGGAAGGACGCGCCTGGCAGCAGCAGGAAGTGACGCGCTCACCGCCCTTACTATGTATTTATTAAAGAGAGAATGTATCTGCAATTTCCATTGTGTTTGAAATATTGCATTTAGAAAGAAAAGATCAAAGGACAGTAACTCCAGGAAATCGGTTAAGGCGAGGAGCCAGCATGACTTGGTGGGGGGCAGGTTGGGTCGGGGCTCTGGCCAGGCTTCTGGGATCTGGTGGAGGGTGGGTGGGCAGGCACATCCAGGCTCCCGAAGCTGGCAGGGGGCATGAAAGGAGGCGCCAAGGAGGAAGATTAAGGTACTATCAGAGTTAAGGGCAGAGCCCAGGGTAGCCCAGATGTTCCCGGAAGTGCAAGCACAGGAGAGCGGTGAGAGTGTGTGCACAGGGTGTGTGCCCATCGGCCCCGCAGACGTGGCAGCTCCGGGTAGGGGCTGAGCTAGGGCGACCAGCCCTCCTTTACCCGGCTGGCTGCCAGTCCCAAGGGAGCCCTGTGCCAGCCCGGACAATGCACCAGGTAGACTCTGCTCGCCCCCTCCTGCCAGGCTGAGCTGACTTCCTGCAGGGGCCCCCTGTCTGTCACCAGCCTCAGCTTCCCCTTTTCCTCTGCACATCTAGAGCTGCTTCCCCACCCCCTGCCCTGGGAGCTCTGTGGCCTGGGACCCAGAGATAGTTGCAAGGTAGGGAGAGGGGGGTGCCTTTCCACAGGAAAAGGGATGCATGTGGGAGATGGGATAGTGTGGACAGGGGGACTGAGGGGCTAAAGGACATGGGCTTGTCCTGGGCAGCCTTTCCTGGCCTTCCCATGGGGAGGGCCACGCTGAGGGTGCAGGGCTAGAGGGAGGGGCTCCACCGGCTAAGATCTGTTCCAGGATGGCCCATCTGGGAAGGGGAAGCTGGGGAGGAAAGGTTTATTGGGCCTGTGAGGACCTCAGCTCTAGGGTTTACAGTTTTGCAGTTTGCTACCTTCACTACAGTGCCACCACCCCCATCTGATATCCAGCAGGGTGGAGTCAGACAGCGGTATGGATCATGACCCCCAGCTTTTGGTAGAAGAACACCGGGACTTTGACAGAGGAAGACTGGCACAGGGTTTCCTCAATCCATAGTGGGCAGAGCCAGGAGTCCACACTGGGTACCCCCTCTCCTCCAAGACCCCAGAACCTGATGCTGAGGCCTTGGCAGGGTGGCGGTGGCACAGTTATGGGATGAGGCATCCCCCTGCCTTCTAAGTTCATGTCCCCTCTACCTCTACCTCTACCTCTCCCACCACCAGGGCACCGCCTGTCTGTCTTCCGTGTGAGTGGGGAGTAAGGGGAGCCTAAGATGCTGGACAAGGACCCCCTTTCCCCAGGACTTGAAGAAGCAGGTGCTCTCTTCCCACTGCCTAGGATGTGGGGACAGCAGCCCATAGTGTGCCAAGACTCCTGACCCAGGGCACAGGATCTATTTAAGAATTTTGCTGGAGACCTGGGAAGAGGGGACAGTGGGAGGAAACTTGGGGGCCCAAACTGTATACGCTGAACTGGGATGAAACCAGCACTCTCTTTGTCCCTGTCTGAATGTCTTTGTCTCCCTGTGTCTGTTTCTTTTTTCTCTGTCTCTGTCTCTATCTTTATTTCTGTCTGTTTTTATGTGCCTTTTTCTTTCCCCTTTCATCTTTCTTTCTCCCTCTCTGTATCCCACTCTGCCTTTTCTGACTTTTCTTTTATTGTCTCTGCTGCCATGTGGTTTATCTCTTTATTCTCTACCTCTCCCCAGGTCTTTACTCTGACTTTTTGTCTTTCTGTCTTTGTCTTTGGTCCCTCCCGCCCTCATTCTCCTGCCTCAGGTTCCTTTGAGTGTTTGTCTCTTTCTATTTTAGTCTTTTTCTGTATGTATACATCCATGTCACCCTCTTTCTCTGCCACTCTCCTCCCAGGCTGGCCACTACTCCTGGCCTTCTCCAGCTGTGAACAGTTCATCAGGGCAGGAGTCCCAGAGGCAGCTTTCGGAGGTGCTTGGTGGCATCTGGGAACAACCTCGAGGTGACGGGCTGCCCATGGTCACCATCATCGTTGCTGTCTTTGTTCTGCTAGCAGTCTGCATCATAGTGGCAGTCCATTTTGGGCCAAGGCTGCACCAGGGCCACGCCACTCTCCCTACAGAGCCACTGATCCCAAAGCCAGATGGTGGCATCTACCTCATCCACTGGCGGGCACTGGGCCCCCAAGACAGTCCTGAAGAAGCACTGCGGGGCCCTCTTGTCCCTGGCTCCTGCTCTGCACCAGATGGACCCAGGCCCAGCATCGATGAAGTCACTTATCTGTAGGAGGGAGACTTTGGAAAGTTAACCTGACCTAGCTCAGAACAAGAAACCAGGCAGAGAACTAGGGCAAAAGCAAATTGGAGCCTGGGCATCAGAGCGTCGGAAGGGCACACTGGACTCAGCTGGAGCTGCTCTCTCAGAACATTTCTAGAGAAAGCCCTGTGGTGGGCAGGAGAAATCAAAGCTTGAGGGCCCTGCCCAGAAACATGCGCTGGTGGCCTTCCCAGGGCCCAAGGTCACCTCACAAAGTCCCTCCCTCCTCTTCAGGGACCACCAGACCCCTGAATCTCCTTTTCTGAGTCTCTGCCCCTTCATTGCACCTCTAATCTCCTTCCCTTGTGATGTGAATCCAACTCAGGAGATTCCACCACCTCCCCCAAGCAGGAATGTCAGAGGCCCCGTGGAGCGGCCCTCATCCTACAAAGGCCAGCCAGGGAGAGCCCAGGCGGAGAAGCTGGTGTCTGCCTTCCCTGAGACTCACTGGGCTCAAGGAAGTGACGAACGTCTGCTCTCCTTGGTCAGTCAGGGGCAGTCCTTCGGCTGTTAGGGCCCAGACCTTGTTGACAAGCTCCAAAGTCCTTGTAAGCCCAAGCACAATTTGTAGTTTAAACATTGGCTTTCAGAGGCCCCCACTGACTCTGTCTTGCCTCCCCAGAAGGGATAGGGGGGATTTGGGAGGCTCTCATGGCCTCCCACTTTCTGTGTGCCTGGGCCTGTTGGAATAAGCTTAGAATGTACCATAGGACATTTCCCAGATCTTTCCAGCTGATGAGAAAACAGGAAAGGAAAAGGAGCTCCATGGAACTTGTTTTGGGAAGGAAGGAACGGGGTGGGGACCACTCCCAGCAGTGGGAGGGCCTGGGTCTAGTCAGCAGGGGGGTCAGGATGATGCATCCAGGAGCCAGGAAGACAAAACTGGGCCTTCTGGTGACTCAGTGCCTGCTGGTGGCACTGCCTTCCCCAGCACCTCTGAATCTCACTCATCTGCAGTTAAGAACGTGCAGACAAACATTCATGGCGGGATTTCTGGTGCTGTACCCTGGGGAACTCCTGGGGACAAGAAGTCCCCTGGCGGCATCAGCAAGACCCCAGCACAGCCAGGGAGGCTGGGAAATAACAGGAGATAAAAAGGAACAGAGGTGGGGATTGCAGAGTGTGCAGAGGGCAGGCTTGCCTCCTTTGGGATCCGGGAGCGGCAGCTAAAGTGTTAATAGCTGCCCCGTGTTGTGGGTCAGCTATGTGCTGGACACCAGGCTTCTCTGTGGACCTACAGATATGATACCATTCACTCCTCACAGCAACCTCCAGGGGAGGGGCCACTGCTATCCCCATTTTACACTTGGGCAAACCGAGGGTTATCAAGATACTTAGGTAGACACAGGTACTAAATGGTAGAGTCAGGATTTGAACCTGGGGCCATCAGACTCCACAGCCTAAGCCCCATGATAGGGACTGGATGGACTGGAAAGGCCTTTGATTCTGGGCTGGTTTCTAGTATACAAGCCACTGGTGTGATGATGGAGGATCTTCAGGCCTTGGGAACAGGGTGGCTGGGATACTTAGGAAGACTGGGGACTGTTCCCTCTTGACTCCCTTGGCTCTGCCGTCCTTAGGGGCAGCCAGTTCCTTCTGACCCATGTGTGTCTGTGTGGAGCATTTCTCCGCAGTGATGCTGTACTCAGAAATGTATATTGAGCATTTGTGACACACACACACACACACAAAAAGGCCAGGCACGGTGGCTCACGCCTGTAATCCTAACACTTTGGGAGGCCAAAGTGGGAGGATCACCCAAGGTTAGGAGTTCAGGACTAGCCTGGCGAAACCCCGTCTCTACTAAAAATACAAAATTAGCTGGGCATGGTGGTGCATGTCTGTAAACCCAGCTACTACGGAGGCTGAGGCAGGAGAATCGCCTGAACCCTGGAGGCGGAGGTTGTAGTGAGCCAAGATCATGCCATTGCACTCCAACCTGAGTGACAACAGTGAAACTCCATCTCAAAAAAGAAAAAAAAAAAAAAAAAGTGGGTGGGAGGGAATGAGCCCAGCCTGCTGAGACAAATGAAACTAACAGAGATAGGCTGTCTGCCCTCCCAGATGGGGGTAACTGCGCCACCACAGCGTGGAATCGGTGACTCAGTTGTAACCGTGATGGCGGAAGGTACGGCATGGCAGTTGGCTGTGCTGTCCAAGGCCCTCCAGGGACTGTCCCATCTCATCACACAAACTCTTTCCCCTTGTCCCTTTGCAGGCTCTCTCATCTGGCACCTATAGTTAGTGTCACCTGCTCCTTTGAGTGGCCCCTTGCCCAGGACACAGCTGTGTACCCTCGTGGCATCATCTGTGTGCTGGCTCAGGCCAGCCTGTGGTCCCTGCTCCCCAAGCCTCTCACTGAAGAGAAAGGCACTGAAAGAACAGGTGCCCTCAGCCTGACTAGTAGGCTCTGTCCAGATGGAAAATGACACCCAGCACCCTGCTGCCCTGTACTAGGATAAGGAGGGGTGCAGGGAGGCATGCATGTGCAGGCAGGTTTGGACATCAGGGACAGTAATTCCCATCTGTTATATCAGTCAGAGTCCAGCGGAAAAAGACGACTCACTCACATTGTGTAATCTGAGGTGTGCTTTAAAAAGGGAAAAGGGTGGAGTATAAGGAAACCGCAAGTGAGAGGGAGTACTCTAGTGGGGTGGCAGGGGCGGAGTGGGGTGGATACACAGCTAGGCTTAAGGGGCCAGGGAAGGAAGTGATGCCAGAATCCTAGAGATAGTCATGATTACTCAAAAGTTGCCCGGCAGGAGAGTCCACAGCAACCTTGATGCTGCAGGGCAGGAGCCGGGGGATTCATTACCCCAAACTCAGTCTCCTCCTCTCCTCCATTCTCCTGCTGGGGCTCCCCAATAATGGAACATGACCAGGAGCCAAAGGGCAAGGGAGCCTGTCGATACCATCGAGAGAGTTCGGCGTCCCCAGGCAGAGGAAGGGCAGAAGGCTGGGGAATGGGTCTGGAAGGCCCCATGAAAGACACCTGGCACATTCCCTAAGTACCTAGCATCCAGAGTTTACAAAAAACTTCCACACATTCAGTCCTCACAACAACCATGAGGGAGGTAAGGCAATGATTATGATCCCATTTCACAGGTTGAAGACACTGAGGCTCAGAGAGGGAAAACGACTGGCCCAAGGGGACAGGACTCATTTTAAGATGTCAAGTCCTGGACCCTTCCCTGCAAGGCCCCCTGTGGAAGGAAATAGCTCTGCTGGACATGCAGCCACTGAAGCAAGCCCCCAGTCCAGAGGCTTGGAGACCACTGGAGACTCTGGCAGGGTGACCCTGGGTCTCAGGAGAAATCCGTGCGGAGAGGGAGGGGCTTTTCCATTCCACTGATGAGGAGCTCAGGCTCTTGGGACATTGTGGAGGTACTGGGCACCGCTGAGTTCTTCAAGCTGCCCACAGTAACCTCTTCCTTTTCCTCCTGCCGCAGGTGCCGGAGAACCTCTTGGGACAGCGAGAAGCTGCTGTCATCTGCAGGTTCTGGAACAGGGAAATGGGGGAGAGTGGAGAGAGGATCTTACACATTCCCACTCGAACACACCTAGAGGACTTGCTGGGAAGATCCTCTAACCCTCCCTACCCCCTCTTCCTACCCACCCCCCAGCCACTGGGACTAGAGTTTCATGCAATCCTAGGCTAGAAGTGGTTTCAGGCCGGGCGCAGCGGCTCATGCCTGTAATCCCAGCACTTTGGGAAGCTGAAGCAGGTGGATCACGAGGTCAGGAGTTCGAGACCAGCCTGGCCAATATGGTGAAATCCCGTCTCTACTAAAAATACAAAAATTAGCCAGGCGTGGTGACGGGCACCTGTAGTCCCAGCTACTTGGGAGGCTGAGGGAGGAGAATCGCTTCAACCTGGGAGGTGGAGGTTGCAGTGACCCGAGATCGAGCCACTTCACTCCAGCCTAGACAGCAGAGCGAGACTCTGTCTCAAAAAAAAAAAAAAAAAAAAAAAGAAGTGATTTCAGAGAGAATGAAATTCCACCCTTTCACTTCTTTTTTTTTTTTTTTTTTGAGACAGAGCCTATATCTGTCGCCCAGGCTGGAGTGCAGTGGTGCGATCTCAACTCACTGCAACCTCCGCCTCCCAGGTTCACTCCATTCTCCTGCCGAGTAACTGGGACTACAGGCACCCGCCACAACACCCGGCTAATTTTTTGTGTTTTTAGTAGAGATGGGGTTTCACCGGGTTAGCCAGGATGGTCTCGATCTCCTGATCTCGTGATCCTCCCGCCTCGGCCTCCCAAAGTGCTGGGATTACAGGCGTGAGCCACTGCACCCGGCCCCACCCTCTCACTTCTGAAGCTGAAGCTGATGTTCAGAGAGGAGCAGAAACATGCCCGAGGTCATACAGTGAGGGAGTAGTGGAGCCAAGGCTGCAGCCCCAATCTCCTGTGCCCAGTACATACTGGCCTGGGACTCTTCTGTTTCCTCTGGAATCCTAGATGAAGTGAGGGGCCCCTAGAACCCATCTCTTCAGGCTCCACTGAGGGACTACAGTCAAAGACCTAAAAAAGCAATCTGGTGTGCTGGGAAGAGGGGGGCTTCTCCCAGGGAAGGAAGGGCAGGCCCAGAGCATGGTGCTGCTGTAGCCCCTTCTGACTCTTTGGGAGACCCTGGGACCCGTGACTCCTCTTGCCCTCCAGCCTATCAACCTCTCACCCTATCAACTCCTCACCCGGGTAGACAATGAGGCGGCAGTTGTTCTGAGACTCAGGGTTATCTGCCAGGATGTCCTCCAGTGTCCGGCAGAAGAGTTTGGCCTGCTCAAGCCGATCCTCCCGGCTAAATCCAGCTTGACCATATTGTGACATGGCAAACAAAGTCTGCAAGGGGGTGGCATACTCCAGGACACAGGTGCCTGCCTGGAGGAGGTAAGAGGAAGACCAGACTAAGCCAGGGACCAGGCGGATGGAGAATGGAGGATCCAGTCTAGGCTGTGGCCCCCAGTACCACAGGCTGAGGCCCCACTCCCTCAGCCTGTAACGATAGAGTCCTGGGAGGTGGCCACCCTAATGGGGTCTATGCTGTCTGGGCTGCCTTTGCCTCTGATACCCAACTCTGAAATCAGGGACAGGGCCGGGCTAAATTTACCCTTCACAGATCCTTCTCCTAAGATCCTAGGGCAAGACCTGCAGAGCAAAGCTGTCAACTGCTCCAGCTAGGAATCAGGTCTGGGGCTGGGCTCTGGGGTTCAACTCTGATCTGGGTTCCCCTGCACCCACATGAAATCCTTCAGATGTTCTCACAGGCTTCGTCTGGGGCAGCTTTATGGTCAAGAGCATGGTACAGTCAAGTTGAAATCGTCTACTTTCCAATGGTGTCTCTGAGCCTCAGTGTCCTCCTCTGTAAAGTGGGGATGCTAACAGTCCCTACCCCATAGGGTGGTGGTGAGATTTCAATGAGGTGATCAGATGACACACCCAGAATAGCATCCAGCATGTAGTAAGTGCTCAATAAATGTTACTTATCATTATCATTCAGTGCTGAATCCTGCCCAGACCTGGGACCAGCTAGGGACACTACAGCTCAGAGAAGGGCAGTGAATTTTCATCAGCGCTTGGCTAGGGCCCAGGGTTCTGGGGTCCTGACCTCTGCCCAGAGACCCCCACTCCCCTGCACACTCACCCGCTGCCCGTTCTCCAGAAGCTCATAGATGCTGTTGCTGTAAACCCTATCTTTGATGCCAGCACGGTCAGCGGTCTGCTGGGGCAGTTTATCCAGGAAGCGAATGTTGGGATCAGCCATACTCAGGTTATCAGGCACCCCACAGTCCAACGGGAGGAGGATATACAGCCGCTGGCTCACTGCACCCCGTAGCAGGTTGTTGTAATGCTGATTGTAAGTTTGAATCCGGGCCTGGAGTCCTGAGGCAGGGAAGCCCAAGAAGTCATTCCTGCTAACCCTATCTCCCACCTAATTCAGGAGTGAGACCCAGGTCATTGGCCCCTGCAGTATGTAGGTGCCAGAGAATGGAGAGTCCAGTGCACTCTCATTATACAGGAGGCCAGGAGGGGCAGCGCCTCCAAAAGCCCTCCCCACCCCTTCTCTTACTGCACTGCCCTTTGCCCTCCCTCACTTCTTTCCTCAGATGTCTATGTCAGCCCCGCCCCTTTCCACCATGGCTTTCAGGGCTGAGAGGCAGGCACAGCCCTGGGAAGTGACATTTCCAGCATTCTCCTGTACCCAGATCAGTCTCCTAGCAGAAGCCCTAGGAAATAGCAATGAGATATGGAAGAGCTGCAGCTTTAGCCTGCAAGTCAGAGGAATAAAACACACAGGCTTAGGCCAGGCACAGTGGCTCACACCTGTAATCCCAGCACTTTGGGAGGCTGAGGCAGGTGGATCATTTGAGGTCAGGAGTTCGACACCAGCCTGGGCAACATGGTGAAACTATGTCTCTACTAAAAATACAAAAATTAGCCAGGCACGGTGGCACGTGCCTGTGATCTTAGCTATTCAGGAGGCTGAGGCAGGAGAATCACTTGAAACTGGGAGGCAGAGGTTGCAGTGAGCCAAGATCTTGTCACCACTGTACTCCAGTCTGGGCAACAGAAAGAGACTTCATCTCAAAAAAAAAAAAAAAAAAAAGAGGCTCCACAGTGAAGTGGTCTAGGGTCCAGGCTCTGGACAAACCTGGGTTCAAATCCTTTCTCCTCCTCTCTCTAAGCTATGTGATGTCGGATAATTCACTTGATCTCTCAGAACTGCACTTAAAAAAAAAAAAAACAACAACAACACTGGGCACAGCGGCTCACACCTATAATTCTAGCACTTTGGGAGGCCAAGGCGGGTGGATCACCTGAGGTCAGGAGTTTGAGACTAGCCTACCCAACATGGTGAAACCCGTCTGTACTGAAAATACAAAAATTAGGTGGGCATGGTGGTGGGCCCCTAAAATCCCAGCTACTTGGGAGGCTGAGGCAGGAGAATCACTGGAACCTGGGAAGCAGAAGTTGCAGTGAGCCCAGATTGTGCCACTTCACTCCCGTCTGGGCGAAAGAGTGAAACTCCATCTAAAAAAAAAAAAAAAAATCTAAGGCCGGTGCGGTGGCTCATGTCTGTAATCTCAGCACTTTGGGAAGCCGACGTGGGTGGTTTACTTGAGGTCAGGAATTCAAGACCAGCCTGGGCAACATGGTGAAACCCCGTCTCTACTAAAAATACAAAAAAATTAGCCAGGCGTGGTGGCGGGCACCTGTAATTCCAGCTACGTAGGAGGCTGAGGCAGGAGAAAGACTTGAACCCAGGAGGCACAGGTTGCAATGAGTCGAGATTGTGCCACTGCACTTCAGCCTGGGCAACAGAGTGAGACTTCGTCTCAAAAAAAAAAAAAAAAAATCTAAAATAGTGATGGGCATGGTGACTCCTGCTTGTTATCTCCGCACTTTGGCAGGCCAAGGCAAGAGGATTGCTTGAGCCCAGGAGTTGAGACCAGGCTGGGTAACACAGCAAAACCCTCTTATTTTAAAAAATAAATAAATAAAACAGGAATGATTATTTCTTCCTCACAGGGTGTGAATCAGAAAATGCACATGAGGCCGGGCGCAGTGGCTCAAGCCTGTGATCCCAGCACTTTGGGAGGCCAAGACGGGCGGATCACGAGGTCAGGAGATCGAGACCATCCTGGCTAACACGGTGAAACCCTGTCTCTACTAAAAAATACAAAAAAAGTAGCCGGGTGAGGTGGTGGGCGCCTGTAGTCCCAGCTACTCAGGAGGCTGAAGCAGGAGAATGGTGTAAACCCGGGAGGTGGAGCTTGCAGTGAGCTGAGATCCAGCCACTGTACTCCACTGAGACTCCGTCTCAAAAAAAAAAAAAAGAAAAGAAAATGTACATGAGAGCACACAACATGCAGTAAATATTTATTGACATAATTTACGGCTGGGCATGGTGGCTCATGCCTGTAATCCTACACTTTGGGAGGCTGAGGCGGGCAGATCACTTGAGGTCAGGAGTTCGAGACCAGCCTGGCCAATACGGTGAAACCCTGTCTCTACTATCTACTAAAAATACAAAAATTAGCCAGGCTTGGTGGCAGGTGCCTGTAATCCCAGCTACTCGGGAGCCTGAGCCAGGAGAATCACTTGAACCTGGGAGGAGGAGGTTGCAGTGAGCCGACATGGTACCACTGCACTCTAGGCTGGGTGACAGAGCGAGATTCCTTCTCAAAAAAAAAAGAATTCACGAGTGACCTTGGGTAAGTCACTTAATGGCTCTAAGCCCCATATTCCTTTCTGCAAACCAGGCATCATAGTGACATCCTTCATGCCTTGGGATTAAAGGATTTCGTAGACATGAAAACGCTTTGAAAAGTATAGTGAGTTCTGTGTGTTAAGAAACACAAGAGGCTGTGTGTCTTAGTGTCTATTTTGTTAGATCTAGAAATGGGGGCAGAGAGGATGGCCCACCTGGCAGGATCAGCCGCAGATATCCAATGTAATATGACCATGCCAGCCCATGGGCCACGTTGAAATTCCCTTTTTCACAGACTGCAGAGATCTCAGCTGGGGTCAGGCCCTGTGGACAGCGGGATGGGGATGGGGGGCCTCCATCAAGGACACCCAGAGAACTCCTCTTCCTCCTCCTCCAAGGCTTCCCAACCTGCTCCTGACTTGATCCCTCCTTTGCCATTGTCAAACCCACTGTTCCAGGACATTATACGTTCTACTCCATGGACTCCAACCTTTAAACCAGTTCCACTTCCAGTATTCAACTCAGGGCAGGTCACACCAGCCACAGCCTCCACTTGGCCAGAGCTTCTACCTCCCCCTGTGTCATACCTTGAGGCCCAAGAGGATGTTCAGTGCCTGCGAAAGGCCCAGGAGGGCAAGCATCCAAGTGAAGGGCAGGCCGACCGCATTTGGAAGGGAATAGTAGAAATAGCCGGACAGCAGCAACAGAGTCCCATGGTGGAACGGGCAGCCCAGGCAGGCCCGCACAGTCCTCCAGTAGCTGTCCCGGTACCTGTGGGTGACAGCCAGGCCCCAGCCCCCAAGCCCAGCTCAGCCAGAGAGGTTCAAGGAGGGGCAGGGCTAGGCATCAAGGGAGTGATACATGTTGGAAACCCTGTCACATGGGTACTGCAGTGAGTCACCTGGAGTGGATGTGGCGCAGCTCCTCGGCCAGGCTGCAGACCCCATTTAACAGCTGTCCCAGCTGCAGGGAGGCTAAGTGGAACACCAGGCACCGGAGAATGTGCTCTGGTGACTCTCCTAGCCCCCAAAGGGTCCCCAGGCAGGCAGTCAGCAGAACCAAGGCTGCCTTCTGGGCCCCGTGACCCCTGGGACACGGGATGGATGGATGCAGACTGGAGCGGGTCATCTGTGGGCACCAAGAAATGCATGATCATTCTCCCCTTGCCCTCCTGCCCTTCTGGGACTGAGGCTCTGGCTGGGCATTTCCTCCCAGTTCCCCTTTCCCTGGTGCCCAGCCACTCCCAAAGGCTGCTCTTAGAGACACCTCTAGGAGACAGGCTGGGACTTAGTCACCCCAAAGCTCCTGTCTCTGCGAGGTTTGCTGAAAACAGAGCAGGTGCTGAAAACAGAGCAGGTCCTACACACACATGCCCCACCAAGCCCCAGGGAGACCACAGGTGTGGTGAAGAAAGAAGGCAGCAACTACCCCAGACCCAGACTTGAAGCTGTCCTGTGCAGCCCTACCCAACCAAGAACCCTTGGGGACCTGGGTTTCCCTGTCCCCGGAACTCACCCCAGGGAGGACCTTAGTCAATAAAGTGGAAAACAGAGCTCAGGGAGTGGGGATAGGGCAACCAGCAGGCACCCCCTCGCCTCTGGGTGCCAGGGGCCCTAGGCTTGGCATTCTGCCAGGCTGATCTTGAGCCTACCGTCTGCCTCCCAGACACAGGCTGCTCTGGATGATGACGAGGAGAGAAGGCCCGGCGCTACCAGCAGTCAAGGGCAGCTTCTCTGAGTGCAGCCTGAAAATGAGATGTTAACAACGATTGATTTCTCCACAACACTCTAGCCCTGGCGTCTCTCCAAACCACAGCTTTAGTGATGCTGGGAAGGAGGGTATTTCCTCTTCCTGGGGAGAGGTAGGACCCTTCCCTCAAAGCCCTGATGAGCTGGACCTGAGTCCTGGGGTCAGGGGTGAGGTTTGAGAAAGACTCCGTTCCATTGCCCTTTGCTACCCCCAAACCAAGCATGTTTAGAAACACTCACCACAGTCACAGTTCTGAACACCAGGTTGCCCTCAAGCCACCACGATCAAACACACTGTGCCCAACACTGAGCAGGACTCCACACGCTCAGCCAAAGGCAGCACACACATCACACAATGCTTCCCGTCTCATATTTTTCTTCTGGTTCCCAGAATGCAGATTCTTTTTCTCAAAAGTGTGACCTAGGAGGGAGGAGTGGAAAATGAGCAGTTATTTCCGGTAACAAGAGCTTTTTTTATAAAGCGCTTGGTGGGAGAGGAGGGGCACAGAGGAATGGGGGTTTGGCTCTTTGCAGGAAACGGCCACGCCTGTGACTTCTCCAAGAGAGCCTGCTGGTTCTGGTTGTGGGGATGATATTAGGTAAGTGCAAAAGTAATTGCGGGCCTGGCACAGTGACTCACGCCTGTAATCCCAGCTCTTTGGGAGGCTGAGATGTGTGGATCACTTGAGGTCAGGAGTTCGAGACTAGCCTGACCAACATGGTGAAACCCCATCTCTACTAAAAGCAAAAATTAGCTGGGAGTGGTGGTGGGCGCTTGTAATCTCAGCTACTTGGGAGGCTGAGGCAGGAGAATCGCTGGAACCTGAGAGGCAGAAGTTGCAGTGAGCGGAGATTAGGCCATTGCACTCCAGCTTAGGCAACAAGAGTGAAACTATCTCAAAAGAAAAGAAAAGAAAAATGATCTAACCTACATTGTTTGAGTGTAGGTTATAAAATCCCATGCATCAACCTAATAATAATAATTAATAATAATAATAGTAGTAATAATAATAATAATAATGTATTTACCTTGTTCCAGACATTATGCCAAGTGTTGCATATATCACTTCACTTGTATATCATTTCACCAGCCACCCTGTCAGGTAGGTATAATTCTAGCCCCATTTTATAGATGGATAATCCAAGGCTCAGGGAGGTGAAATAACGACCTAAGTAATTGAGAGTGGGGACTTGAAGCCTGGTGGCTTGCTCCAAAGCCCAACTTGTTCTGGCCTTGATTTCATGCCAGTAATCCCAGCACTGGTGGCTAGAAGAGCCACCAGAGCACATTCTTCGGTGCCTGGTGCTCCACCTAGCCTCCCTGCAACTGGGACAGCTGTTAAATGGGGTCTGCAGCCTGGCCGAGGAGCTGCACCACATCCACTCCAGGTGAGTGGAGGCCAAGGCAGGAGGATCACTTGAGCCCAGAAGTTTGAGGCCAGCCTAAGCAACATAGGGAGATCCCATCTCTAAAAAAAAAAAAAAAAAAAATTAGCCAGGTGTGGTGGCACACGCCTATAGTCCCAGCTACTTGGGAGGCTGAGGTGGGAGCATCACTTGACCCCTGGAGGTAGTAGAGGTTGCAGTGAGCTGTGATGGCGCCACTGCACTCCAGCCTGAGTGACAGAGTGAGACCCTATCTCAAAAAAAAAAAAAAAAAAAAAAAAAGGCCAGGGGCAATGGCTCACCCTTGTAATCCCAGCACTTTGGGAGGCCGAAGCAAATGGATCACTTGAGGTCAGGAGTTCAAGACCAGCCTGGCCAACATAGTGAAACCCCATCTCTACTAAAAATACACAAAATTCGCTGGGCATGGTGGTGGGCACCTAAAATTCCAGTTACTCCGGAGGCTGAGGCAAGAGAATTGCTTGAACCTGGGAGGCGGAGCTTGCGGTGAGCCGAGATCATGCCACTGCACTCCAGCCTGGGCAACAAGAGCAAAACTCCATCTTAAAAAAAAAAATAAAGTCCGGGTGCAGTGGCTCACTCTTATAATCCCAGCAATTTGGGAGGCCAAGGCAGGCAGATCACCTGAGGTCAGCAGTTCGAGACCAGCCTGACCAACATGGAGAAACCCCATCTCTACTAAAAATACAAAAAATTAGCTGGGCGCGATGGTGCACGCCTGTAATCCCAGCTACTTGGGAGGCTGAGGCAGGAGAATCACTTGAACCCGGGAGCAGAGGTTGCAGTGAGCCGAGATCGTGCCACTGCATTCCAGCCTGGGCAACAAGAGCGAAACTCCATCTCAAAAAAAAAAAAGAAGAAGAAAGAAAGAAAAAGAGAGCAAGAGAAAGGAAGGAAGGGAGGGGAAGGGAAGGGAAGGGAAAGTCTGAACTACATTGTTTGAGCATAAATTATAAAACCCCCATTCCAGAGAGGGGCCTGCCCCACACTCAGAAAGAAGGAACACATGCTCAGAGAGGCCAAGAAGAATCTAGACAGACGGGTGTGGCTGGGTTTCCCCACTCATTCTGTTAGCATTAGCACATACCCTTTCTGTCCAATTATATTTCAACAAGGGTGTCCATACTTTGATGAACCTAAACATAAAAATAGACAATTTGCCCTCTGTCTTTAGGTCTTCATTCTGAAGGCCTCTGTGACACATAAAACTCTGATCAAATAAATTTGTATATTTTTCCTCCCGTTAATCTGCCTCTTGTCAGTGATTTTCAGCAAGCCTTCACAGGGCAGAGGGGGAATTTTTCCTTGGCCTTGATGCAAGCTTTTAGTTCCCTTGGGGTGGGAATTGCCTCTGGCTACAGTAAGCTGCTTCAAAAACGGGGCAGGCCTGGAGAATGAGGCTAGAATGGCACCTGCAGAGCAGCAATAGTTCATTCCTATCCAGGTCAGAGGGTCCTTGCCCTGGACCCTTCCCCACATCATGACTAGGCACGGGAAGACACACATTCATAGATGCCCTGGCCTCAGAGGAGCAATGAGGCTTCCTGGAAACTCTGGTTTTTCAAAATCATGTCCTAAGAGTGCAGGACACTTTCTCTAACCTACAATAGGCTCACATAAAGACCTAGGAGAAGGCCAGGGAGTGGCTCACGCCTGTAATCCCAGCACTTTGGGAGGCCGAGGCGGGCAGATCATGAGGTCAGGAGATCGAGGCCATCTTTGGGAGGCTGAGCCAGGAGAATCGCTTGAACCCGAGAAGCGGAGGTTGCAGTGAGCCAAGATTGTGCCACTGCACTCCAGCCGGGGTGACAGAGCGAGACTCTGCCTCAGGAAAAAAAAAAAAAGACCCAGGAGAATATAGGACAAAGTGCTAACAAAGGTTCCTCTGTGCAGTTGGAATATGGGTGATTTTTATTCTATTGCCCTTTTTTGCTCATTATGTTTTCTAAGATTTCTTTTCCTTACATTGAACATGTATCATTTGTTTAATGTTTGTTTGTTTGTTTATTTATTTATTTACTTATTTTTGAGACAGAGTCTGTCTCTGTCGCCAGGTTGGAGTGCAGTGGCGCGAACCTGGCTCACTGCAACCTCTGACTCCCTGGTTCAAGCAATTCTCCTGCCTCAGCCTCCAGAGTAGCTGGGATTACAGGCATGTGCCACCATGCCCAGCTAATTTTTGTATTTTCAGTAGAGACGGGGTTTCACCATGTTGGCCAGGATGGTCTTGATCTCCTGACCTCGTGATCCTCCTGCCTTGGCCTCCCAAAGTGCTGGGATTACAGGCATGAGCCACTGCGCCTGGCCTGTTTAATGTTTAAAATATGCCGTAAAGAAAGAAAATCCAGCTGGGCATGGTGGCTCACGCCTGTAATCTTAGTGCTTTGGGAGCTCAAGGCAATAGGATCGCTTGAGCCCAAGGAGTTAAAGGCTGCAGTGAGCTATGATCACACCACTGCACTCCAGCCTGGGCAACAGAGCAAAACCTAGTCTCAAAAGAGAGAGAGACACAGAGAGAAAGAGAGAGAGAGAGAGAATTCCAACATTGTCTCAGTCTTAAGACCTCCTTCCGGTCAGGCGTTATGGATCACGCCTGTAATCCCAGCACTTTGGGAGGCTGAGGTGGGAGGATCACTTGAGCCCAGGAGTCCGAGACCAGCATGGGCAACATAGGGAGACCCTGTCTCTACCAAAAAAAAAAAAAAAAAACACCACCTCCTTCCACTTCCTTCTGTCCCCTCTCCCTCCCCTACCTGCTACTCTGGGCTCATTTTCCTGAATCTGAATCTGCTCTAATGCAGGCCTTGCAGGCTCAGAAGGCATTGAGGCCAGGTCATGCAGACAAAGTAAGCTGTGGCTTGGCCAAAAAGAGTGGGAATGATGGGGGCCAGGGAAGCCAGGAGGCCAGCCTAGCCTGGCCTGACTGGAGAGAAAGGTCCTATAAGGTGGGGGAGGGAGTGCAGTCTGCGAAGGGAGCAGAGGCCCCCTGCCGCCTGAGCCTTCCAATGCCAGGCCAGGATTTCTGCACACCCTTTATCCATGCAGTCTATCCCTGTGTGTACTGTGCTCTGCATGGGATAGGACTGCTGGTGCACGTGCCAGGTCAGTACTCATTGTCATGGCATCTACAGTTGGACAGGGGAATGGGCAGAACACAACTGTATGAGTAAGTAGTTAACTACAGATGTGGCAGGGCTACGAGGAATGCACTCAGCCTACTGCTGTGTGCAGAAGTTGGAATACTCAGGGTCAAATTTCCCTGAAGGCGGCCATTTACGCTGAGTTTGGGAGGAGGATGGGAGTGATGGGGGGTGGGTGCGTATGCAACATTCTGAAGGGAGCAGCACACACAAAGGCCCTGGAGTGGGAAGGAGCCAGGCCGGTGGAGGAACAGAGCAATGGCTGGTGTGGCTGGGGCATGTAAGCATGTTGCCTTCAACATGCTTATGTTAGTTTCCAAGAACTGCCATAACAAAGTATCACAAATTTCGTGGCTAAAAATAACAGATGTTTATTCTCTCATAGTTCCAGAGGCTAGAAGTCCAAAATTAAGGTGTTGGTAGGGCCACACTTCCTCTGAAGTCTCTAGAGTAGCAGTCCCTAATCTTTTTGGCACCAGGGACCGGTTTCTTGGAAGACAATTTTTCCATGGATGGGTAGGGGGATGATTTCAGGATGAAACTGTTCCACCTCACATCCGAACATTAGTTAGATTTTCCTAGGGAGCACGCAACCTAGATCCCTCGCATGTGCAATTTGCATGTGCAATTCACAATAGAGTTTGAGAATCTAATGCCACCACTGATCTGACAGGAGGCAGAACTCAGGCTGTAATGCTCGCTCACCCACTGCAGCCCGGTTCCTAACAGGCCACAGACCAGTATTGGTCCAAGGCCCAGGGACTGGGGACCCCTGCTCTAGAGAAGGATCTCTCCTTGCCACTTCTACCTTCTGGTATTCCCAGGTGTGCCTGGACCCAATCTCTGCCTACTTCGTCACATGACATTCTCCCTTCTGTGTGTCTCTGTCTTCACATGTCCTTTCTTCTTATGAAGACACCAGGCAAGGTACAGTGGCCCATGCCTGTAATCCTAGTGCTTTGGGAGGCCTGGGCAACATAGGGAGACCCCATCTCTAAAAAAAAAAAAAAGAAAGAAAGAAAAAAAAGGAAAAAAAAAAGGCCAGGCATAGTGGCTCATGCCTGTAATCCTGGCACTTTGGGAGGCAGAGGTAAAAGGATCACCTGAGGTCAGGAGTTCGAGACCAGCCTGGCCGACATGGTGAAACCCCATCTCTGCTAAAAATACAAAAAATTAACTGGGTATGGTGGCAGGCGCCTGTAATCCCAGCTTCTTGGGAGGCTAAGGTAGGAGAATCACTTGAACCCAAGAGGTGGAGGTTGCAGCGAACTGCAATCACACCAGCTTGAGCAACTCCAGCTTGAGCAACAACAGCAAAACTCCATCTCAAAAAAAAAAAAAAAAAATTACCTGGGCATGGTGGCTAACGCCTGTAATCCCAGCTTCTCAGGAGGCTGAGGCAGGAGAATCGCTTGAGCCCAGAAGGTGGAGATTGCAGTGAGCTGAGATTGCACCACTACACTCCAGCCTGGGGGACAGAATGAGACTTCATCCCAAAAAAAAAAAAAAAAAGCACTACTCGTTGGATTAGGACCCACCCTAATGCCCTCACCTTACTCAGTTTCATCTGCAAAAGCCCTATTTCCAAGTTCCAAGTAAGGTCGCATTCACAACTACCACAGGTTAGGATTTCAGCATTATCTTTTTGGAGACACAACTTGATTCATAACAGAGTCAGTGGTATAAGAATGGGACTGGAGGGTGGGTGGGACCATTGTGGCCTGTGGCCAGGGCCTCAGTACCTAGGAAGCGTCACAACAGCTGCATGCATGGGATTGTCCTCAGCAGTCAGACACACATCAGCTGTATTGACAGGCAGGGACATCACAGCTCTTCCAGACTGACCATCTGGTCCTCCGAAGAGGAAGCTGAGGGCCACGGAGGGAAGTTAGGCCCAAGTTCCAGGCTGCCTGGCTCATTGGCTGCAGCTCTCAGGCCGGTGGTGCTGAGTTCCCACATGCCTCTCCACGTCTGCTTCTTCCTCTGGTAGTTGCTTCTTCCCTCCAGACACCTTGGAAGTGCTGGCTCTCATTTCTATTTCCAGCTGAGTTACAGCTCTCACAAGTCTTCCCTGAAACTCATCATCAGTGCTTCTGGTGAGAAATAAGCCCCCATGCTTTCATTCAGGGGACCCTGGGCCTTGGACAGAGTGTGAATGGGGTAGGGAGGCCTCTGGCCTCTACGGAGCCACTCTTTTGCCCACACAACCTCAGTGCCCCTTAATCCTGCCAGAACAGGGACATTGGGGGGATTTTAATATCAGTTGATCACAGTAGACCTGGTTTCCAATCTGGTCTCTGCTTCTCCTGGCTGTGTGACCTTGGCCTGGATATGCAACCTCTTTAAACCCAAATTTCCTTGTACCTAAAATGGGGATAGCAACATCTTTTATCTGACAGAATTATTTTGAGAATGGAAAGAAAAAATGCATAAATGCATGTGCAGACCTGACTTGTAAATGCTCAGTAATTGTTAAGTTTTTTTTTTTTTTTTGAGGTGGAGTCTCACTTTGTTGCCCAGGCTAGAGTGTAGTGGTACAATCTCAGCTCACTGCAACCTCCACATCCCGGAATCAAATGATTCTCCTGCCTCAGCCTCCAGAGTAGCTAGGAC
Organism: Papio anubis; assembly: GCF_008728515.1. Lineage (NCBI taxonomy): Eukaryota > Metazoa > Chordata > Mammalia > Primates > Cercopithecidae > Papio > Papio anubis. The sequence continues at coordinate 132,132,921 of NC_044980.1, read as the reverse complement.
TGCAGACACATGCCACCTCACCTGGCTAAGTTTTGTGTTTTTAGTAGAGACGAGGTTTCACCATGTTGGCCAGGCTGGTCTCAAACTCCTGACCTCAAGTGATCCACCCATCTCGGCCTCCCAAAGTGCTGGGATTACAGGTATGAGCCACCTTGCCCAGTCATTTTTTGTTTTTGTTTTTGTTTGCTTGTTTGTTTGTTTGTTTTTGAGACAGGGTCTGTCTCCCAGGCTGGAGTGCAATGACAATCACAGCTCATTGCAGCTTTAACCTCCCAGACTCAGGCGATCCTCCCACCTCAGCCTCCCAAGTAGCAGGGACTATAGACTTGTACCACGACACCTAGCTAATTTTTGTGGGTTTTTTTGTGTTTTTTTTGTAGAGATGGGGTTTCACCATGTTGTCCAGGCTAGCTTAGAACTCCTAAGCTCAAGCAATCCACACACCTCAGCCTCGAAAAGTGCTAGGATTACAGGTGTGAGCCACTGCATCCTGCCAGTAATTGCTAACTCTTATCACCCACCACCAGCACCATCACCATCATTATCACCACTGACAATCAAACTCTTGGAGTTGCCAGCCCCTCTCACCTTGGTTTCTACCTTGGGGTCAAATCACCTCTCCAGCAGACACAGAGATTTGATGTCTAATCCAGGGGTGGCTTCTGGGTCTGACTCCAACTGCCCTTCTGTTATAATTCTATTATCCCATCATGGAATTAACTATTGTGTCATGGTCTTCCCTAAACAGGGTGCTATCCTAGTAGACATGACAAGGAAAGAGGGGCCAGATGATGGCATGATTAGAGGCAGGGAAGCACAGCTGGCTGGCTGAGCTGGTGCATCTTCAGGAGGTGAACAATGAACCCACATTTTGTTGGAAGGAGGTATCTAGCCGGGTGCAGAGATCTACCATTTATTTATTTATTTATTTATTTTTGAGATGGAGTTTTGCTCTTGTTGCCCAGGCTGGAGTGCAATGGCGTGATCTCTGCTCACTGCAACCTCCGCCCCCCAAGTTCAAGCAATTCTCCTGCCTCAGCCTCCCTAGTAACTGGGATTACAGAAATGCACCACCATGTCCGGCTAATTTTGTGTTTTTAGTAGAGATGGGGTTTCTCCATGTCGGTCAGGCTGGTCTTGAACTCCCCACCTCAGGTGATCCATGCCCCTCAGCCTCCCAAAGTGCTGGGATTACAGGCGTGAGCCACTGCGCCCAGACTTATTTATTCGTTTTGATAATAGCTTTATTGAGATATGTCATATATTATATAGCTCACCAACTTAAAGCATGCTATTCAATTCAATGGTTTTAAGTATATTCACATAGTTGTGCAACCATCACCACAGTTAATTTTAGAACATTTTTGTCATGCCCAAAAGAAACCTGTACCTTTAGCCATTGATATTGTTTGACTGTATCCCCACCCAAAATCTCATCTTGAATTGTAATCCCCATAATCCCTACATGTCAAGGGTGGGACCAGGTGTAGGTAATTGGAAGATGGGGTGGTTTCCACTATGCTGTTCTTATGATAATGAGTGAGTTTCATGAGATCTGATGACTTTATAAGCATCTGGCATTTTCCCTGCGTACACTCATTCCATACTGCTGCCCTGTGAAAAAGGTGCCTGCTTCTCCTTTGCCTTCTGCCATGATTGTAAGTTTCCTGAGGCCACCCAAGCCATGCAGAACTGTGAGTCAGTTAAACCTCTTTCCTTTACAAATTACCCAGTCTTGGGTATTTCTTCATAGTAGTGTGAGAATGGACTAATATAGCCATCAACCCCCAACCATCAACACCCCTACCTCATCCCCAGACAACCACTAATCTGCTTTCTGTATCTATAGATTTGCCTATACTGGACACAACATAAATGGAATCATGCAATATGTGATTGTGTCCGACTTCTTAGCATCTCCGGTTTTTTGGCTGTTTTTCATGCGTGTGTTTTTGAGATGGAGTCTCGCTCTGTCACCCAGGCTGGAGTGCAGTGGTGCAATCTCAGCTCACTGCAACCTCCACCTCCTGGGTTCAAGCGATTCTCCTCCCTCAGCCTCCTGAGTAGCTGGGATTACAGGTACGAGTCACCATGCCCAGCTAATTTTTTGTATTTTTAGTGGAGACAGAGTTTCACAATGTTGGCCAGGCTCATCTCGAACTCCTGACCTCAGGTGATCCGCCCTTCTTGATCTCCCAAAGTGCTGGGATTACAGACCTGAGCCACTGCGCCCTGCCCTTAGCCTCATGTTTTACAGGTTTACCTATGTTGTAGCATGTATCGTACTTCATTTCTTTTTATCCTTTTTATTGCCAAAAACATTCCATTGTGTATAATATTCCATTGATATACCACTTTTATTGACCATTAATTAGTTAAGGACATTTGAGTTATTTCTACTTTTTGACTATTATAAATAATGCTGCAATGATCATTGATGCCCAAGTGTTTGTGTGGACATACATTTTCATTTCTTTTGGGTATGTACCTGGGAGAGGGGATGCTTGGTCCTGTGGTAACTCTAGATAAATGAACTTTTGAAGAACTGCCAGACTGCTTTCCAAGTGGTTGCACCATTTTGCTTTCCCACTAGTTATGTGTGAGGGTTCCAGTTTCTCTATATCCTAGTGAATATTTGCTATTCTCTGTCTTTTAAATTCTATATACATCTAGTGTATATAAAGTGATATCTTATTTTTTTATTTAAAAAAATTTTGGGCCAGGCTCGGTGGTTCTCGCCTATAATCCCAGAATTTTGGGAGGCTGACACAGGTGGATCACGAAGTCAGGAGATCGAGACCATCCTGGCCAACATGGTGAAACCCCGTCTCTACTAAAAATACAAAAATTAGCTGGGCATGGTGGTGGGTGCCTGTAATCCCAGCTACTTGAGAGACTGAGGCAGAAGAATCGCTTGAACCCAGGAGGCAGAGGTTGCAGTGAGCCGAGATGGTGCCACTGCACTCCAACCTGGTGACAGAGCAAGACTCTATTTCAGAAAAACAAACAAACAAACAAAAACAAACTGGGGCCTGGGTGCAGTGGTTCACGCCTGTAATCCCAGCACTTTCGGAGGCCAAGGTGGGCAGATCACCTGAGGTCAGGAGTTCAAGACCAGGCTGGCCAACATGGCGAAACCCTATCTCTACTAAAAAGTAGCCAGGTGTGGTGATGCATGCCTGTAATCCCAACCACCCGGGAGGCTGAGGCAGGAGAATCGCTTGAACCTGGGAGGTGGAAGTTGCAGTGAGCCGAGGTCATGCCACTGCACTCCAGCCTGGGTGACAGAGTGAGACTCCATCTCAAAATAAATAAATACATACATACATACATGAATAAATAAATAAATAAATAAATAAATAAAATAAATTGCTGGGGGCCTATGGTACAGGGTGAGCAGGGCCTGAATCAGGACCCTAACCCGGACCTGACCTGAATTGCAACCCCAACCCAACTGCAACCCTGACCACGACCCCAGTGCATTTTATAGAGAGGAAGTCAGACAGGGAAGGAGAAGAATAGGATTTGATGTCATCATGTTGTCCGGCATCCACAGGCCTTTATTCAGAGTTGGGTTAGAGCCTCCATCTGGAAAATGTAGATGCTAAGTTGGGCATTATGTGGTTAACCTGACTTATTTTGAGCAGTTGGCGCTCCCGTCTTGAGGAATGCAGATTCCAGCAGTGGCCCAGGGCAAAGAGTGTACGTCATTGATGAGAGCAGGAAAATGAAACTGTTTAGTCAGACTTTCATGCAAGCTGTTTGTGAGATGCTATCTACCCCAGGGACTATAATCGCTGGCACAATCCTAGTCCCTAAAGGAAAGCCACTGGCCCTTGTAGAAGAAATCAGAAACAGAAATGACGTGAAGGTGTTTAATGTCTCTAAGGAAGACAAAAACCACCTTCTGCCAGATATTGTGATGTGTGTGCAGAGAAGCAGGAAGTGAAGACAGGAAGTGAAGAAAGACGCACATGTCTTCACTGCTTTTCTACCCGTGAAGGAGTGCCCAGTTCAAGAAGACCCCGATGGAGTCCTGCCTGTTGAGGCTGTATGCCTTTGGGGTTATGAAAGCTTGTGGGCTTTTCTAGTGAAAATGTCAAATGTTTTCCATAAAATGTTTAAAAGATCAAATTAGCCTTAATGCTGGATTGTCTGTATAGGATTAATAATACATTGTGGCTTATGTATGCTTAAAGATTTCTGTTTATTTCCTCTTGCAGTCGTGCACATGATTTGGGTAAATTATGAGATGAGAAATGGTTTTCAAAGTATTGGATGGAATTTGCCCCCCATTGAAGTTTATAAATGTGTTCACAGGGATGGGGGAAAAATAGCTCATTGCCTAATCAATTTTGCAGGTCTTGAAAATGAAATTCCTCTCCAGGTGCAGCTTCAGTCTCATGCAACTTAAAATAATAACAGTTATTTGATTTTTTAAAAAATTATTCCTAAAGAAAACCATTTTAGGTTATCTCCCCCAACTCTTACTGTTTGTTTCCTTATTGCTTAATAAATATAAAAATGAATCTAATGGTTACAAACAAACAAAAAAAAATTTAGTCCGGGAGCAGTGGCTCATGCCTGTAATCCCAGCACTTTGGGAGGCCGAGGCCAGCAGATCACTTGAAGCCAGGAGTTCGAGACTAGCCCGGCCAATGTGGCAAAACCCCATCCCTACTGAAAATACAAAAAATTGCTTTGGGCCCTAGGTTTGTGTGGTCTGTGTCTCAGACTACCCAAGGTCCCCTCGGATCATCCGGAGAGGCACCCAGACCTGGAGCAGTGAGCAGAATGAATACCTTCTAAGACCAGAGTGGCAGCTCCAATAATCGAGAACCCGTTTTGAGGTGTAGTGATGCATGGAGGGACTTGGAGCTTGCTATTGGTGGAGTTCTCCAGGCTGAACAGCAAATTAAAGATAACTTGTGAGCGGTCAAAGCTCGGATTCACAGTTGCATAAGCTGTTGCCTGGAATGTCTTAGAAGTCGTGAGGTGTGGCTATATGAACAGGTGGACCTCATCTATCAGCTTAAAAAGGAGACACTTCAACAGCAGGCTCAGCAGCTCTACTGCTTATTGGGCCAGTTCAATTGTCTTACTCATCAACTGGAGTGTACCCAAAACAAAGACCCAGCCAATTCAGTCTCTGCATGACTGAAGAGACTGGGCTGTTTGACCCTTAAGCCTAAAGATTCAACTGTCCTGCTCTTTGAAGCTGACACAACTGCTCTGCACCAGACCATCACCACATTTGGGTCTCTAAAAATCATTCAAACTCCTGAGCACCTGATGGCTCAAGCTGGTTCCTCAAATATTGGGCCCTTCCTGGAGAAGGGAAGCTATATCCCAATGCCAGAGCAGAAGTCAGCCTCCAGTATTATAGCTGTCCCTCTCGGCCGGGCGCGGTGGCTCAAGCCTGTAATCCCAGCACTTTGGGAGGCCCAGACAGGTGGATCACGAGGTCAGGAGATCGAGACCATCCTGGCTAACACGGTGAAACCCCGTCTCTACTAAAAAAAAATACAAAAAAATTAGCTGGGCGAGGTGGCGGGCGCCTGTAGCCCCAGCTACTTGGGAGGCTGAGGCAGGAGAATGGCGTGAACCCGGGAGGCAGAGCTTGCAGTGAGCCAAGATCGCGCCACTGCACTCCAGCCTGGGCGACAGAGCGAGACTCCGTCTCAAACTCCATCTAAAAAAAAAAAGGAGTTTCTCTCTTGTTGCCCAGGCTGGAGTGCAATGGCACGATCTCGGCTCACCGCAAACTCCGCCTCCCGGGTATTCTCCTGGCTCAGCCTCCCGAGTAGCTGGGATTACAGGCATGTGCCACCATGCCTGGCTAATTTTGTATTTTTAGTAGAGACAGGGTTTCTCCATGTTAATCAGGCTGGTCTTGAACTCGCGACATCAGGTGATCCCCCTGCCTCTACCTCCCCAAATGCTGGGATTACAGGCATGAGCCACTGTGCCCAGCCTACCTTTTCTTTTGTTACTTTTCCTTTTGGTACCATATCTAAGAATCTCTTGCCTAAGCAAGGTCACAAATATTTATGCCTATGTCTTTTTCTAAGAGTGTAAATAGTTCTAGCTCTTATATTTAGGTATTTGATCCATTTTGAGTTCTTTTTTATATGGTGTGAGATGGTAATTCACATTTATTCTTTTCCATGTACATATTCAGTTGTCCCAGCACCATTTATTGGAAATACTATTCTTTTTCACCTTAAATTGTTTTGGCACCCTTGTTGAAAATAAAAATCGGCCGGGCGCGGTGGCTCACGCCTGTAATCCCAGCACTTTGGGAGGCCGAGGCGGGCGGATCACAAGGTCAGGAGATCGAGACCACGGTGAAACCCCGTTTCTACTAAAAACACAAAAAAAAATTAGCCGGGCGCGGTGGCGGGCGCCTGTAGTCCCAGCTACTCAGGAGGCTGAGGCAGGAGAATGGCGTGAACCCGGGAGGCGGAGCTTGCAGTGAGCCGAGATTGCGCCACTGCACTCCAGCGTGGGCAACAGAGCGAGACTCCGACTCAAAAAAAAATAAAATAAAATAAAATAAAATAAAAATAAAAAAAAATAAAAATCAACTGACAGGGCTGGGCACATTGGCTTATGCCTGTAATCCCAGCACTTTGGGAGGCCGAGGCGGCGGATCACTTGAGGTCAGGAGTTCGAGACCAGCCTGACCAACATGGTGAAATCCCATCTGTACTAAAAATACAAAAATTAGCCTGACGTGGTGGCACATGTCTGTATTCCCAGCTACTCAGGAAACTGAGGCAGGAGAATCACTTGAACCTGGGAGGCAGAGGCTGCAGTGAGGCAAGAATGCATCGCTGCACACCAGCCTGGGCAACAGAGCAAGACTCCAGCTCAAAAAAAAAAAAAAAAATCAACTGACTGTAAATGTGAGAGTTTATTCTGGATTCTCAATTCTTTTCCACTAATATAGATGTCTTTTTTTTTTTTTTTGGACGGAATCTCTGTCACCCAGGCTGGAGTGCAGGGGCACTGTGTCAGCTCACTGCAACCTCTATCTCCTGGGTTCAAGCAATTATCCTGCCTCAGCCTCCCAAATAGCTGGGATTACAGATGGGCACCACCACTCCAGGCTAATTTTTGTGCTTTTGGTAGAGACGGGGTTTCACCATGCTGCTCAGGCTGGTCTCGAACTCCTGACCTCATGTGATCTGCCCACCTCTGCCTCCCAAAGTGCTGGGATTACAGAAATGGGCCACTATGCCTGGCCTTTTTTTCTTTTTCTTCTTTTTGAGACAGGGTCACTCTGTCACCTCGAATTCGAATTCCTGGGCACAGGTACTTCTTCTACCTCAGCATGCTAAGTAGCTGGGACCACAGACATGAACCACTACACCCAGCTAAATTTTGTATCTTTTGTAGAGAAGGGGTTTTACCATGTTGCCCAGGCTGGTCTGGAACTGCTAGCCTCAAGTGATCTGCCCACCTCAGCCTCCCAAAGTACTGGAATTATAGGCATGAGCCACTGCGCCTGGCCAAGACTCGCTTTTAACTGCATATGCTTTTGCACTTTTGTACCTTTAAACTTTTAGTTTTAGTTTTATTTATTTATTTATTTTGAGACAGAGTCTGTCGCTCAGGCTGGAGTGCAGTGGCAGGGTCTCAGCTCACTGCAACCTCTGCCTCCCGGGTTCAAGCGATTATCCTGCCTCAGCCTCCTGAGTATCTGGGATTACAGGTGTGTCTAGGCCAGGCACGGTGGCTCACACCTATAATCCCAGCACTTTGGGAGGCTGAGGCGGCTGGATCACCTGAGGTCAGGAGTTCAAGACCAGCCTGACCAATACAGTGAAACCCCGTAACTACTAAAAATACAAAAATTACGGCTGGGCACAGTAGCTCACGCCTGTAATCCCACTACTTTGGGAGGCAGAGGCAGGCAGATCACCTGAGGTCAGGAGTTTGAGACAAGCCTGGCCAACATGGAGAAACCCCATCTCTACTAAAAATACAAAAATTAGCCAGGGGTAGTGGTGTGTACCTGTAATTCCAGCTACTCTGGAGGCTGAGGCAGGAGAATTGCTTGAACCCGGGAGGCGGAGGTTGCAGTGAGCCAAGATCATGCCATTGCACTCCAGCCTGGGCAACAAGAACAAAACTCCATCTCAAAAAAAAAAAAAAAAAAATTACCCGGGCATGGTGGCAGGCCCCTGTAGTCCCCCCAGCTACTCGGGAGGCTGAGACAGAAGAATCACTTGAACCTGGGAACATCCCACTGCACTCCAGCCTGCATAACAGAGCAAGACTCTGTCTGGAAAAAAAAAAAAAAGATGTGTATAGGCCTGGTGAGGTGGCTCACCCCTGTAATGCCAGCACTTTGGAAAGCTGAGGCAGGATTATTTGAGCCCAGCAGTTCGAGACCAGCCTGGGCAACATGGTGAAATTTTTGTCTCTACAAAAAAAAAAAAAAAAAAAAAAAAGTCCACAAGTTATCTGATACTTCTCCCTTCAAAAAGGGAAGCCTAATTTCACTCCCAAATATAGAACTAACTATGTCCTAAACAGCACTGTGGCTTCCTCTTCGATCTCTTTCTTGGATCACTTGCTCTGGTGAAAGTCGTCTGCCCCGCCATAAAGATACTCAAGCAGCCCCATGAAGAAGTCCAAGTGGTGGAGCTACAAGGCCTGCTATCAACAATAGGCAATATCTTGCCAGGTCTATGAACCGGCCACCTTGGCAGTGAACCCTCAGTCCTAGTCAAGCCTCCAGATGATTGCATCCCTGGCTGACATCCTGATTGCAATCTCATAAGAAACCCTGAGCCAGAATTATCCAGGTAAGTCACTCCCAAATTCCTGAATCTCAGAAACTGTAAGATAATAAACATTATATTTTAAATTTTTAATTAAAATGGACGTGTATTGCTTGTATAATCAAAACAGAGAAAAAAGGAAATAAGAGAAAAATGGAAATAAAACTCGGTCTTAGGTTCATTAACACAGCTGTGTGATCCCCAGATGGGGGTATCTTGGTCTTTCAGCAGTTTGAGTGAAGACTCCTTGAGGGCTTTGAAGGGCCACAGGTATACTTCGAGTTATGATCAAAAAGTTGATGCTGGGCCAGGCGCAGTGGCTCATGCCTGTAATCCCAGCACTTTGGGAGGCTGAGGCAGGTGGATCACCTGAGGTCGGGACTTCAAGACCAGCCGCCTGACCAACATGGAGAAACCCCATCTCTACTAAAAACACAAAATTAGCTGGGCATGGTAATACATGCCTATAGTCCCAGCTACTCGGGAGGCTGAGGCAGAAGAATCGCCTGAACCTGGGAGGCAGAGGTTGGGATGAGCCGAGATTGTGCCATTGCACTCTAGCCTTGGCAACAAGAGCAAAATTCCATCTGAAAAAAAAAAAAAAGGTTGATGCTCGCTGGATGTGGTGGCTCACATCTGTAATCTCAGCACTTTGGGAGGCCGAGGCGGGTGAGTCACTTGAGGTCAGGAGTTCAAGACCAGCCTGACCAACACGGTGAAACCCCATCTCTATGAAAAATACAAAAATTAGCCGGGCATGGTGGCACACGTCCATAATCCCAGCTACTTGGGAGGCTGAGACAGGAGAATCGCTTGAACCAGGGAGGCAGAGGTTTCAGTGAGCCAAAATTGTGCCACTGCACTCCAGCCTGGGCAATAGAGAGAGACTCTATCTCAAAAAATAGAAACCAATGGCAGATGTTTTCTTGGGCCATGTTAGTGGAAATGCAGTGCCTGCAAGAGAGGTAACCTACATCAGGCTAGATCTGGGCCTTGAACACTGTCATTGAGATGGCATTCAGGGGCCCAAAGGTGCTTCTTCCTTCATCTTGGGCCTGTTCCCTCATAGTTCCTTCCTCCTTTGTGTGCTCCCGAAAGACTGGGCTTATCTGCCTCCAGACACTCCGTACTCTCTCTCACTGCTTAGGTGGCTCTTCCCATCCCCTCTTCCATAAGGCTGCATTTTCCAGTGAGCAGACTAAGCTCGGAGCATCAGCAAAACTCTCTGTTTTTCTTTGAAACTTTGAACTTCATGGATGTTGCTCACCTTCTGCCTAACCACAGGAGATGGCCCCAGAAAGTCTTCCCAGTCCCCATGTGGGTGAGGGCCTTGCCTCCGGTTCCAGGTCCACCCACATCTTTCCTATTTGGCCGTGACCGTGCCTTATTATTGGTTTGGTTGTTGGCTTCTTACACAGACTATAAGCCACAGGAGGACAGGCCTCAACCTTATTTATTATCTGCTATGGCCCCAAGGCCTGGCACACAGCCAATGCTCTGTATAGAGTCATGAATGAGTGAACAAACAAATAAATGAACAAACTCAGGGCACCGGAACAATCTCTTAAAGTGCCTGAAGGGCCAGGTTTGGCAGAAGAGCCTTCCTCTTTACAAACACAGATGGCAGAAGTAGGACAAGTCAAAGTGAATGTCAAATTTTGGTTCTAAATCAGGAAGAACCTTCTAATAACATGGACTGCATTGCGAAGTAGTGAGCTGTGGTCACCAAAGGGATTTACAAGAAGGCTGGTGGACTCTCTATGAGGAACAGGCTGCAGAAAGAATTCCAGACTGGACAGAGGCTGCAGAAAGAATTCCAGACTGGGCTGTTGAGGAAGCCATGAATGTATCTTTATGGCGAGGGAGGATTGAGGAGATAGATTTTTTTTCCACTTGAGGAACTTGCTTTTTTTTGTTTGTTTGTTTTTGCTTTTTTCACTTTTTTGAGACAGTCTCACTCTGTCGCCCAGGCTGGAGTGCAGTGGCCCGATCTCAGCTCACTGCAACCTCCACCTACCAGGTTCAAGTGATTATTATGCCTCAGCCTTCTGAGTAGCTGGGACTACATACAGGCACTACGTGCCACCATGCCTGGCTAATTTTTTTTTAACAGAGTCTCGCTCTGTTTCCCAGGCTGGAGTGCAGTGGCACGGTCTCCACTCACTGCAAGCTCTGCCTCCCAGGTCGACACGCCATTCTCCTTCCTCAGCCTCCGGAGTAGCTGGGACTACAGGCGCCTGCCACCACGCCCGGCTAATTTTTTTGTATTTTCAGTAGAGATGGGATTTCACCATGTTAGCCAGGATGGTCTCGATCTCCTGACCTTGTGATCCGCCTGCCTCGGCCTCCCAAAGTGCTGGGATTATAGGCGTGAGCCACCACGCCCGGCCAATTTTAATATTTTTAATAAAGACAGGGTTTCACCATGTTGGCCAGGCTGGTCTCAAACTCCTGGCCTCAAGTGATCTGCCCGCCTTGGCCTCCCAGAGTGCTGGGATTAAAGGCATGAGCCACCATGCCCAACTGGAACTTATCAGGCTGGCTGAGCAGAGCTGGCCAGGTTCACTCATCCATACTTCCCTATCCCAGCCCATATTTTCTCAGGCCTGCAAGAGGCCATGTGACTGGCACTGGTGACACCTGGTGGCCAGTTGGACGAGGACAGAGACAGCTGTCTATCTGGTTCATGGCTGTATCCCAGGGGCTAGAACAATGCCTGGCAAAGAGAAGGCTCTCCCCTTTCAGGGATGAATAAATGAATAGACTAGGAAGAGGAAAAGGAGGAATAGATACTGTCTCTTTAGCCTGGAGACCCACCAGGGCAACGAACCAAGACTGTAGGAGGAGGCCAGAAATTCATCTACTCAGGGATGTGCAGACAGAAGGGCCTCTGCTCTCTCTTACCTCCCTCGTCTGTGCCTGTCCTGTGTTCTAGGGCACCTGTGAGGCAGGGGAGGGGCTATTTTGGGAAAAGGCTGATGTTAATTAAAGCTGCTTCTGCATCTGAGCTTAATCGTGCTCTGAAGCTATGAATAGAGAGAGCCGTGGGCTGGGTTGGAAGTGCCTGAGCAACACTCCTTTCAGTGAGAGGACACTGAGGCCAAGAGAGGGCAGGAACCTGCCTAAGGTTCCAGAGCCAGGACTCCCAGCTCTAATTCATTAAGCCATAGCACTGGCCACCTAAGATAGAAACACAGAAGAAAACAGTTGGTGTGGAGCCTGGAGGAGCAAGCACCAGCACCCCAGCCTGGCAGGCAGGGAGCGTCAACATCACTGCTGACTGCCCAGCATGCACCTTTCCTTCCAGCCAAAGAGGCGAGCCTCTGTTGGCTGCACCAAGTGTGCATCCCTCCCAACTCACCCAGGCTCCCTCCTCTCAACTACTCTGCTTTACACCCATCCCTTCAAGTGTATGGGCTGGCTTAACCTCTCTGGGTCTCAGTTTCCTAATCTGCAGAGGGATTGTTTGAAGTGTGGAAGAGACTATGTGTCAAGTGCGTAGAATAGTATTTGACACATGGTAAGCATCCAGTAAGAACTATAGCTGCAGCCAGGCACTGTGGTTCAAACCTATAATTCCAGCACTTTGGGAGGATGAGAGGGACAAATCAACTGAGGTCAGGAGTTCAAGACCAGCCTGGACAACGTGGTGAAACCCCATTTCTACTAAAATACAAAAAAAAATCAGCTGGGCATAATGGCACATGCCTGTAATCCCAGCTACTCAGGAGGCTGAGACAGGAGAATAGCTTGAACCCAGGAGGCAGAGGTTGCAGTGAGCCAAGATCACGCCACTGTACTCCAGCCTGGGCAACAGAGTGAGAATCCATCTCAAAAAAAAAAAAAAAAAAAAAAAATGCCAGGCATGATGGCTCCCACCTGTAATCCCAGCACTTTGGGAGGCCGAGGTGGGTGGATCACTTGAGGTCAGGAGTTCAAGACCAGCCTGGCTGATATGGTGAAACCCTGTCTCTACTGAAAATACAAAAAAATTGGTCTGGTGTGGTGGCACATGCTTGTAATCCCAGCTACTCGAAAGGCTGAGTCAGGAGAATTCCTTGAACCCAGGAGGCAGAGGTTGCAGTGAGCCGAGATCATGCCATTGTACTTCAGTCTGGGCAACAGAGCAAGACTGTCTCAAAAAAAAAAAAAAGAACCAGCCAGGCGCTGTGGCTCATGCCTTTAATCCCAGCACTTTAGGAGGCTGAGGCGGGCGGATCACCTGAGATTGGGAGTTCGAGACCAGCCTGACCAACATGGAGAAACCCCGTCTCTACTAAAAATACAAAATTAGCCAGGCATGGTGGCGCATGCCTGTAATCCCAGCTACTCGGGAGGCTGAGGCAGGAGAATCACTTGAACCTGGGAGGTGGAGGTTGCAGTAAGCTGAGATCACACCATTGTATTCCAGCCTAGGCAACAAGAGCGAAACTCTGTCTCAAAAAATAAATAAATAATAAAAAGAACCACAGCTGCGATGACCATGGTTCTTCTAATTAAGGCTCAATTTAAATCCTTCCCACAACTCCCAGCTAAATGGTGAGAAATGTACTTGAGGTCAGGGTCAGAGTACCTTGACTCTGTATCCAGAGAAGGACCAGAACACAGGGTACAGGGTGGTCTATGTTGGCTCCAGGCGGCATTAGCTGGCTGGTTTCCCATGGGCTGGGCAGGGACTGGCCCTGCTGTCTGAACCCAGCTTTCTTGAGGCTGTAATGGCTTATTTATCTAGACTGGGCTTGGGATTTCTCTGATGGGTCAAAAATCAGAGAGACAAGGTGCTGCTGGAGTACAAAGAGGCCATCTGAAGCTGGGCGCAATGGCTCATGCCTGTAATCCCAGCACTTTGGGAGGCTGAGGCAGGTGGATCACCTGAAGTCAGGAGTTCGAGACCAGCCTGGCCAACATGACGAAACCTTGCCTGTACTAAAAAAAAAAAAAAATTACCCAGGCATGGTGGTGCACACCTGTAATCCCAGCTACTTGGGTGGCTGAGGCAGGAGAATCGCTTGAACCTGGGAGGCAGAGGTTGCAGTGAGCTGAGATCGTGCCATTGTACTCCAGTCTGGGCAACAGGAAACACCAACCAAAAAAAAAAAAAAAAAAAAAGAAAGAAAAATAAAAGAAAGATGCCATCTGCCAGCTGCTCTGGATGGTACAGGTAGGACTCAACCCCCCAGTAGAGGGGTAGAGATGGGTCAAGATGTCCACAGAGACCACAGAGAAGAAAGCTGATATATGCACATAGGTTCTCCTTGGCATCCTTGGGAGGAGATACATCCTTAAACTAGACCCCTGTGGGTGACAGCTGGAGGGGGACTGGAAGGGCCTGATACTCCCCAATCACTTCCTCTCCTCCACCCCCAGGGCTGGCTTATTCTAGTTCCTCTTCTCTCTCACCAGATGCCAGGTCCTAGAATTGTCTCAAGCTTGGAATATGCCCAGATATTCATTAATTCAATACTTAACACATATTTATTGATCCCCTTCTCTACGCCAGGCACATTGCTCTGTGAACAAGACAGACACAACCCTTGCCATAAGGAGTTTACATTCTGATTGGGGGACAAAGAAGCAGACAGGCAAAACTCCACTTAAGCACTGTTTTAGGAGTAAGCCTGGGGCTTCAGGAGAGTGGGAGAGGGATGACCTATAACCTCAATGTGAAGGAAGCAGAGGAGGTGTAGTGTCTAAGTAAGGGGAAACTGCACCTCCTGTGCTGTGTACCGGCTAGGAGGGAAGAGAACCCTGTTTTTGGCTTTTGGGGATTTTTGGTTTTTTTGTTTTTGTTTTTGTCTGTTTGTTTGTTTTTGAGAGAGTCTCACTCACTCTGTCGCCCAGGCTGCAGTGCAGTGGCACAATCTCGGCTCACTGCAACCTCCAGCTCCTGGGTTCAAGTGATTCTCCTGCCTCAGCCTCCAAAGTAGCTGGGATTACAGGCGCCCGCCACCACGCCCAGCTAATTTTTTTGTATTTTTAGTAGAGACGGGGTTTCACCATGTTGGCCAGGCTGGTCTCGAACTCCTGACCTCAAGTGATTCACCCGCCTCTGCCTCCCAAAGTGCTGGGATTACAGTAACCTTGTAATTTTTTTTTTTTTTTTTTTTTTTTGGAGTCTGGCTCTGTCACCCAGGCTGGAGTGCAGTGGCCGGATCTCGGCTCACTGCAAGCTCCGTCTCCCGGGTCCACACCATTCTCCTGCCTCAGTCTCCCTAGTAGCTGGGACTACAGGCGCCCGCCACCTCGCCCGGCTAGTTTTTTGTATTTTTTAGTAGAGACGGGGTTTCACCGTGTCAGCCAGGATGGTCTCGATCTCCTGACCTCGTGATCCGCCCACCTCGGCCTCCCAAAGTGCTGGGATTACAGGCTTGAGCCACCGCGCCCGGCCAACCCTGTAATTTTTGAGGAGCTGCAAGAAGCGGGTCTCAACTAAGGAAACCTTGTGAAAATGCGTGCCACTCCCAGGGATTCTGATTTGATGGGTCTGGCACAGGGACCCAGAATATGTGTATTAAACAAGTTCGACCAGTGATGTTGATGCAGGTGACTGTGGATCCACCCTGAAGGAGGCTTTGTGAAAGATGGGCTGGAGGGTGCAGGGTCCAGGCCTCAAAGTCTGGTGGGTCAGATGGAGAAGTTTGATCTTTATACGAAAGGAAGGCTGCTGAAGATCATCAATCTTAGGAACGACATTATCTTTACAAATATCCTTCCTCAGAATCGCTTGAACCCAGGAGGCGGATGTTGCAGTGAGCCGAGATCGCGCCACTGCACCCCAGCCTGGGCGACAGAGCGAGACTCCGTCTCAAAACAAACAAACAAACAAACAAAAAAATTTTCCGTCCTCCAGCTGCAGGGCAAAAAATGGGTTGAAGAGCCGGACTGGTGGTGGCTGGTGTGGCCTTCCAGCCTGGAGTAGATATTGGCATGAATGAAGAAACAGGCAGTTGGGACAGAGAGAAGCGAGTGGGATGTGGAGGGGATCCGGTGAAATACTGGCCCGGAGATGTGAGGCATGAGGCGGGGAGCACGAGGGTGTCGAAGAGCCAAAACGTGGTAAGAGAAGCCGGAGGAGTGTGAGGACGGGAGGAAGGGATCCAATGTGGAATCTGAGGGGTCTGAGACCACCGTGGCCGCGGGAGGCAGGGGAAGGTACCGCAGAACTCTCGGTGAGAGGGCCTAGACTCGCGCGTGCACAGGCTCGCAGTTTGGACAGAGACCCAACAGACCAGGCCGCAGCTGCGCCCAGACCTCCCCCAGCGGGTGGAGACGGCCGCGGCTGCTCCCTTCCCGGCATGCCTCCGGCTGGTGACCTCATCCGGCCCGGGCCAAGGCCCGGCCTCCGCTAGAGGGTGCTGCTCTCAGCAGCGGCGCCGCCCGGCTGGACTCGCGCCAGGGTACCACAGGACAGACAGGCGGGGGCTGCTCGGTGCTGCTCCCACGCTCCTCAGGTCCTGCCTCGGACCTGGGACCTGTGGCTCACATCTCGGCGCCTTTGCCTGCTTCTTCCAGGCGCCCGAGTCAGAAACCTGTGCTTCACCCTCGAGAGCGCTGCCATCCTCCCCCTCAGCCAGACGGGCATGGCGTCTGGTTGTCAGTCCTGTCTCCTCATCGTCTCAGAGCCCTTCCCTGACCCCTACCCTCTCTCAGACCAACAAGATGATGACAGGAAGAGGATCCAGGACCAATTCTTGGCAGTGACCTTGAGAAAACAATCTCATACCCCAGTTTCCTTTACAACGCAATGGAAATAATACTAACAACCCTGGAAGAGTGTTGGAGGGACTAAACAAAATCATCTTTTTCATTACGAAGCAGATGCTCAATGAGCATCAGCGTTTTTGTTTGTTTGTTTGATTGTTTTCTTGAAACAGGTTGGAGCCCAGGCTGGAGTGCAGTGGCATGATCGTGGCCCACTTGAGCCTCAACTGCCTGGGCTCAAGCCATTCCCCCTCCTCAGCCTCTGGAGTAGCTGGAAACACAGTTGCATGCCACCATGACTGGCTAATTTTGTTCATTTTTTTGTAGAGTTGGGGTCTCTCTAAGTGGTCTTGAACTCCTGGACTCAAGCGATCCTCCCACCTTGGCCTCCCAAAGCACTGGGATTACAGGCGTGAGCCACTGTGCCTGGCCGACATCAGCTATTTTAACACTTATCTCTGTGTTGCTGGAAGGTACTTGCTGGCCCCAAATTCTTCAGTGGCTTCTGACTGCCCTCAGGATCAGTCCACACCTTTAGCTTGGCATGCACAGCCCTTTCAATCTCATTTCTTGTCATCTCCCACGTCGTTTGTGTGCTTTATCACAGGCTTTGGCCTGAACACTCCTTTGCCACGTTTTCTACCTGCCTAAACACTCCTTACATTTTGAGACCCAACATAAAAGCATTCCTATCACACATACCACCTGCACCACCTCCCCCATAATGATCCCAAAATTTTAAGATGCCCAGAACATCTTTGCTGCTGCTGCTTTTTTTTTTTTTTTTTTTTTGAGATGGAGTCTCGCTCTGTTGCCCAGGCTGGAGTGCAACAGCACGATCTCAGCTCACTGTAACCTCCGCCTCCCGGGTTCAAGTGATTCTCCTCCCTCAGCCTCCAAAGTAGCTGGGACTACAGGTGTGAGCCACCATGCCCAGCTAATTTTTGTATTTTTAGTAGAGACGGGGTTTCATCATGTTGGCCAGGGTGGTCTCAATCTCCTGACCTCATGATCTGCCCGCCTTGGCCTCCCAAAGTGCTGGGATTACATGTGTGAGCCACCGCGCCTGGCTGCTGCTTTTACCAGTAACAAAATGGAAAGACTAAGGCACACTATGTCATTATTATAGATATTCTTTTTTTTTGTTTTTTTTTTGTTTTTTTTTTTTTTTTGAGGCGGAGTCTCGCTCTGTCGCCCAGGCTGGAGTGCAGTGGCGCGATCTCGGCTCACTGCAAGCTCCGCCTCCCGGGTTTACGCCATTCTCCTGCCTCAGCCTCCCGAGTAGTTGGGACTACAGGCGCCGCCACCACGCCCGGCTAATTTTTTGTATTTTTAGTAGAGACGGGGTTTCACTGTGTTAGCCAGGATGGTCTCGATCTCCTGACCTCGTGATCCGCCCGTCTCGGCCTCCCAAAGTGCTGGGATTACAGGCTTGAGCCACCGCGCCCGGCTATTATAGATATTCTTGAGCACTCTATGCTTACTTTTAAGGACAATAATAGTCCTACTTCTGGGTAGGGTGTGTTGGTGATAGATGGCTGAGGAGGTGAGTGAGCTGGGATATTGGATGGGAAGAGGATGAGGAAGGGGAAAAGGAAGGGAGCTCCCAGAAAGGTGTGGTGGCTCACACCTGTAATCCCAGCACTTTGAGCTGAGGTGGGAGGATCACTTGAGCCCAAGAATTTGAGGCCAGTCTGGGTAACATAGTGAGATGCTGTCTCTACAAAAATAGTAGTGGTATGCGCCTGTAGTTTCAGCTACTTGGGAGTCTGAGGTGGGAGAATCACTTGAGCCCAGGAGGTCGAGGCTACAGTGAGATATGATCGCACCACTGCACTCCAGCCTGGGTGACAGACTGAGACTCATTGTTTATTTTTAAGTAAAAATAAAAAGAGTCAGGCCGGGCACAGTCAGGCTCACACCTGTAATCCCAGCACTTTGGGAGGCCGAGGTGGGTGGATCACGAGGTCAAGAGTTTGAGACCAGCCTGGCCAACACGGTGATACCCCATCTCTACTAAAAACACAAAAATTAGCCGGGCGTTGTGGTAGGCGCTGTAATTCCAGCTACTCAGGAGGCTGAGGCAGGAGAATTGCTTTAACCTGGGAAGCAGAGGTTGCAGTGAGCCGAGATCGCACCATTGCACTCCAGCCTGGGCAGCAAGAGCCAAATTCCGTCTCAAAAAATAATAATAATAAAATAATAAAATAAAAAACAAATAAAATAAAATAAAATAGTCCAGGTGTGGTGGCTCACGCCTGTAATCCCAGCACTTTGGAAGGCCGAGGCGGGCAGATCACGAGGTCAGGAGATCTAGATCATCCTGGCTTAAATGGTGAAACCCCGTCTCTACTAAAAATACAAAAAAATTAGCCAAGTGTGGTGGCAGGCGCCTGTAGTCCCAGCTACTTGGGAGGCTGAGGCAGGAGAATGGCGTGAACCCAGGAGGCAGAGCTTGCAGCGAGCTGAGATTGTGCCACCACACTCCAGCCTGGGTGACAGAGCGAGACTCCATCTCAAATAAATAAATAAATAAATAAATAAATAAATAATAAAAATAAAAAAGAGAACTCCCCCCACCTCCCTAAGGTGTCCAAGCCCTGAGGCGACCACCTCCCCAGGAACCAGGTCAGGCATCCAGATAGAACTGATTTATAAGTTCTTGACCAGGTGTGGTGGCTCACACCTGTAATCCCAGCACTTTGGGAGGCCGAGATGGGCGGATCACTTGAGGTCGGGAGTTCAGGACCAACCTGGCCAACATGGCAAAACCCCACCTCTACTAAAAATACAAAAATTAGCCAAGCGTGGTGGTTCACACCTATAATCCCAGCTACTCAGGAGGATGAGGCACAATAATTGCTTGAACCCGGGAGGTAGAGGTTGTAGTGATCACCTGAGGTTGGGAGTTCGAGACCAGCCTGAACAACATGGAGAAACCCCATCTCTACTAAAAATACAAAATTAGTCGGGCAGGGGGGCGCATTCCTGTAATCCTAGCCACCCGGGAGGCTGAGGCGGGAGGATTGCTTGAACCCAGGAGGCGGAGGTTGTAGTCAGCTGAGACAGCACTACTGCACTCCAGCATGAGCAATAGAGCAAGACTCAGCTTCAAAAGAAAAAAATAAAAAGAATAAGAAATAATCCGTTTTGTGTATCAGAAAAAGAGAAAGGAACTCCCAGGCCCCTTGGCACTGTCAGAATCATGTCCCCAACTCTCCAGATCATCAAACACATAAATGAGGATGACAAAGAGTATCGAAAAAGGGACCACAGAAGTGCTCATGTCTCTTTCTTTCTTTTATTTTGACTCTAACTTCTAGATGTGCTGGGGCTTCTTACTCTGCTGTTCATTGGGCTATCAAGAGACAAGAATCCATCCAAGGGCTAAATACAAAGCCAGTCAGGGCAGGCACGGTGGATCACACCTGTAATCCCTGCATTTTGGGAGGCCGAGGTAGGCGGATCATGAAGTTAGGAGTTTGAAACCAGCCTGGCCAACATAGTGAAACCTCGTCTCTACTAAAAATTAAAAAATTGGCTGGGCATGGTGGCACGTGCCTGTAGTCCCAGCTACTTGGGAGGCTGAGGCAGGAGAATTGCTTAAACCCAGGAGGTGGAGGTTGTGGTGAGCCGAGATCGTGCCACTGCACTCCAGCCCAGACAACAGAGTGAGACTGTGCCTCAGAAAGAAAAATTAAAAAAAAAAAAAAAGCCAGTCAAAGGCCTTCAACCCCGATCTGTACACAATACACAATATTGTACACAATATTTGCCAAATATGGGCTTTTCCTTCTTCATTACAGGATTAATACATGCTCATTTGCAAATAAATTAGAAAACATAGATAAACAACAAGAAGAAGTATATGGTAAGTTTGTATCATTTTCCTCAAAAATATGACAAGTTAAATAAAGTATGTTCTGAAGATTTGCTCCTGTCATTAAAACCTTTTTCTGCTGCCCAATTTGTAATGGCTGTAGAATGCTGTGTTGGAGACATATATCTCCAGTCTCCTATCATTACACATGGAGGTTGTTTCTGTTTATAAATAACATCAATAAGACCATTCTTATAACAAAATCCTTGCTAGGCGCTTTAGTTATTTCAGGATACATTTCTAGATGTGGACTTGCTGAGTCAAAGGGAACAGACTTTTGACTATATTGCCAAAATACAGATGGGCCTATTTAGAGTTAGATTTTAGGAGTCAAGTTAGGAGATAAAGTTGATGGGAGGTTGAGAGGGGTAGGCATGAGGAAAAGAAGTCAGCCTTGGCCGGGCGCGGTGGCTCAAGCCTGTAATCCCAGCACTTTGGGAGGCCGAGACGGGCGGATCACGAGGTCAGGAGATCGAGACCATCCTGGCTAACATGGTGAAACCCCGTCTCTACTAAAAATACAAAAAAACTAGCCGGGTGAGGTGGCGGGCGCCTGTAGTCCCAGCTACTCGGGAGGCTGAGGCAGGAGAATGGCATAAACCTGGGAGACAGAGCTTGCAGTGAGCTGAGATCCGGCCACTGTACTCCAGCCTGGGTGACAGAGCGAGACTCCGTCTCAAAAAAAAAAAAAAAAAAAAAAGTCAGCCTGGGTTTGCAGCTATTCCAAGGAGCTCTGGGAGATAAAACTAGAAAATAATCACGGGACCAGGTGCAGTGGCTCATGCCTGTAATCCCAGCACTTTGTGAGAGGCCAAGGCGGGCAGATCACCTGAGGCCAGGAATTCGAGACCAGCCTGGCCAACATAGCGAAACCCCATCTCTACTCAAAATACAAAAATTAGCCAGGTGGCCGGGAGCAGTGGCTCACACCTATAATCCCAGCACTTTGGGAGGCCGAGGCAGACAGATCACCTGAGGTCAGGAGTTCGAGACCAGCCTGGTCAACATAGTTCAGGAGTTCGAGACCAGCCTGGACAACATAATGAAACCCTGTCTCTACTAAAAATACAAAAATTAGCCAAGCGTAGTGGCACACACCTGTAATCCCAGCTACTCTGGAGGCTGAGGCAGGAGAATTGCTTGAACCTCGGAGGCAGAGGGTGCAGTGAGCCAAGATTGAGCCACTGCACTCCAGCCTGGGTGACACAGCAAGACTCCGTCTTGGGCGGGGCGGGGAAGAAAATAATAATGCAATCAGATAGCCACCCCACTCTAGTTTTCCTGCATGTGGTTCCAGTCCCCCACCACCCGGGGCCCCCCAAGGGATCATTTAGCAGGGAAGGGAAACTTTCATCCCTGGGGACTGGGGAGTAAAATTGTCTTTATTTGGGACCAATGGTGCTAAACTAATGACCTAAACCATTCCATTCTGCTCTTCCCCAACATTTAGTTTTAGGAATTGTGTTAATGATTGATGTGTATTATCTAATTTAATTCTCACTGTTGGAAGTAAATGCTCGGTGCTGCAAAGTGAAAACAGCACTCAGGCAAAGTTTTCTCAGCAACGTAATTTACTTCTATAGAAGGGCACGTCTCGCGGATGGAGCAAACGCGAGAGCGCACAGGTTAAGGGGTTCTTATTCCTGACGCAGCTAGTCCCTACAGCTGTGTCTTTCCCCTATTGGCTAGGGTTGGACCGCACAGTCTAAGATAATGCCGATTGGCTATTTTAAAGAGATCGGGGAGGCAGGGTGAGCAGTTTCGGCGGGAAGGATGGTTACAGAGCAGGTGACTAAGGATGGCTAAGGACAGAGCAGCAGATGACTAAGGACAGAGCAAGTAACTAAGGATGACTAAAGACAGAGCAGGTGATAGAGGCTAGGAGGGGGTCGTTTACTGAAACTAGGGGCAAGGAGACTTAAAGAACCAAGAAGTTAAACTTTAAAATGGAGAACATCCGGGCGCAGTGGCTCACGCCTGTAATCCCAACACTTTGGAAGGCCAAGGCGGGTGGTCCATGAAGTCAGGAGTTCGAGACCAGCCTGACCAACATGGTGAAACTCCGTCTCTACTAAAATACAAAAATTAGCCAGGCGTAGTGGTGGGCGCTTGTAACCTCAGCTACTTGGGAGGCTGAGGAGGGAGAATCTCTTGAAACCAGAAGGCGGAGGTTGCAGTGAGCCAAGATCGTACCACTGCTCTCCAGCCTGGGCAACAACAAGAGTGAGAGTCCGTCTCAAAAAAAAAAAAAAAAGGGGAGAACAAAGAACAGGGAAGCTGAACACAAGGACATACTGATTCTTTCAAGAGGAACTCAGAATTCATTGTACTTAACAATTTTCCACCTCTTGAATTTTAAAGGAGGTTAACAGGCTAAAACCTTTGAAGAGGAATCTATTGTATCCTACATCACGAAAGCCTGAGGGAGAAGGTGTCATGTTTAGTCCTAATTTATGGATAAGGAAACTGAAGCACAAAATAGATAAGTGACTTGGCCAAGGCCATGCAGCTAGCAAGTGGCTGAGACAGAGCTTTTTGTTTCACCCTCAGCCCCGCTGGTTGGGTTGCCTGGGTCAACCAGACCTGGCCACCCTGGGGAGAAATTGACAAAAGGGGTTGAAGCTGCAGCCTAGGCCATTTCCCAACCTTCTCAAAGAGCCACATTCTGGCCAGGGCCAGCAGCTGACCCTGGGATGAGGAAGGTGTGAACAGAGCCCCTTCTCAGCACTGGTAACCTTTGATATCTAGGTGGGTTGTCTAGCATGGCACCTGAAAGGATGGCAGGGTGGCTGGACTGGGAGGGACTGGGGATCTAATCCCTTTGTGACCTCAGGGGTGTCTTCAATAATTGGAGGGACAATGATTGATGGTGGGGGGTATTGAAAATCCCAGTTGTGTCGGGGGAGGGCGGAGATGAGGTGAGAGAGGAGCCCGAAGAAAACTCTTCAGATACAGAAGGACGGGGGGCCAAAGTGCCAACAGGAGGAAGAGATGGGGAGTACTGGTTTCGGAGCTCCAGCACGGGCATTTTGTTACGTTATCATTTTGAGCAATTAAGGACCTTCCGCTTTCTTTTCCTTGTCTGTAACAGTATCTTCCTCCCAGAATAGTTGTGAGGAGTTTGGTACCTAATAAACACTCAGTAAATGCAAGCTATTATTATTACAAAGTACTTAAGATGTGGCCCTGAGTGTGGTGAGCGCTGAGTCCCAGGGGGCCATTGTTATGCATTGCTTGGCCGCCTGTGGAGGCCCAGCCTAGACCCCCAGCTCAGGATGGAGTGATCAAACGAGGCCAGAAGACCCTGAATGTGAAAGCCCCTTAGGAGGCTCCAGGGATCCTGGGAGCCTAGCCAGGAAGGCCTTTCTGATGATTATTAGGCCCTAGACAGGGGCCCACTTCCAAGCTTGGCCAAATCATTCCTTCTCTAGAAAGGTTCAATGGTCCCCTGGGTCTTTGGCAGGAGACGTGTGAAAATCCCCAGTGGAATAGGGAAAGCCACACACCAAAGCCGGGCCAGGTGAGCCTTTCGTCCACCCCACCCCCAACCCCATCCCACGCCTGCCGCCTGTTGCCCCTCTCCCCAACCCCCACCATCGGCAGATAGTATCTGAGTCTCCAGCGATTGGTTCAGGGCAAAGAAAGAGTGGAAGGTGCCCCCAAGAGCACCCTCCTCGTGCTGCCCTCCCCTCCCCACGGAGTTTGACAGACCATTCCTGGAACCAGGGAGAAAAGAGGAAAAGCTACAGGAGGGCCTTAAAAATGACCTCCTCTCACTATGGAACTCAAGTAAATGACCTGAAATGGCACTAGGAGGGATTGCGATTAGACTGCCAGAGGGAATTTACTGACTGACAGCAATGTTAAGTGAGCTACTTACAGAGAAGTTATAAAACCTTTTGTTAAAGAAGAATAATAGCTACCTAGTTAGGTGTCTAGTGCTCTTCATACATTTGCTTATCAGTGCCTACAACAATCCCACTGGGTAAGTGCCATTATTATTTCCATTTTACAGATAAAAACACTGGGATCAGAGATGGGGAAGCCACTTGCCCAATATTACTCAGCAAAATAAGTGGCAGTGCTGAGGCCTCCAGCCAGTAGGCAACCCTGCCTCTTAAACACACATATTCAGGGTCCAATTTAGAGCCTCCCACAATACCTCTCAATGATTCTTGTTTTTAATTTGCAGAATCTCTGGCCCCCCCTATAAAGCTGTGACCTAGGAGTACAGGCAAATGGGGATCCTGTTTGTCACTGCTACCATCGGCTGGGGGCTTCCAATGAGTTACCAAAAGGACCCAAAGACCACTCAGAGCAGAAGCTCCTAGTGTCCCCCTTCCAGGGTCAGAAGCCCTCTTCAAAAGGGAAGCCAAAATGCATGAGACTATCACTCACAGGGGGTAGGAGAAAAGGAGGCAGGAACTGCACAAGCTTTGAAATTCATTTTGACCTTCTAACTCTCATGCTTAGGATTACCAGGAGTCTACATCCCCATTTTTACAAATGAAGAAACCAAAGTTCAGAAAGATACAGGCATGCAAGTCTCTGAACAAGAAATACAAGTGGCCAATAAACTTATGAAAATTATGCCTGGGGCCAGGTGTGGTTGGCTTACGCCTGTAATCCCAGCAGTTTGGCAAGCCGAGGTGGGCAGATTGTCTGAGGTCAGGAGTTCAAGACCAGCCTGGCCAACATGATGAAACCCCATCTCTACTAAAAACACACAAAAAAATTATCCAGACGTGGTGGCATGCACCAGTAGTCCCAGCTCCTTGGGAGGCTGAGGCAGGAGAATTGCTTGAACCCAGAGGTGGAGGTTGCAGTGAGCTGAGATTGCATCACACACCACTGCACTCCAGCTTGGGTGACAGAGTGAGACTCCATCTCAAAAAAAAAAAAAAAAAAAAAGAAAAAGGAAAAAAGAAAAGAAAAGAATGCCTAGCCGGGCACTGTGGCGCATCCCTGTAATCCCAGCACTTTGGGAGGCCGAAGAGGGAGGATCACTTGAGCTCAGAAGTTTTAGAACAGCCTGGGCAAGAGTGTGGGACCTTGTCTCTACAAAAAAGATACAAAAGCAAAAACTAGCTGGGTATAGTGGAATGCACCTGTAATCCCAGCTACTCGGGAGGTTTGCTTGAGCCCAGGAGGTCGAAGCTGCAATGAGCCTTGATCATGCCACTGCACTCCAGCCTGGGCAACAGAGCAAGATCCGGGTTGTTGTTGTTTTTTTAATTATGCGTGACCTCATTTATGATGAGGGATGTTTTGGGGGTGTGGGGAAACACTGTTGGTGTTTTTTCTTTCTTTTTTTTTTTTTTTACATCCCCCACTGTTGGTGGGGGATGTAAATCAGTACAACTTCCTTAGTAAACTATCTGTTAATATCTATAGAAAATTTAAGTTTGCATATCTTTTGACATGGCAATATTACATCTAGGAATTTATTCTACTTTTTTTTTTTTTTTTGAGATGGAGTCTCACTCAGTCGCCCAGGCTGGAGTGCAGTGGCGCGATCTCGGCTCACTGCAAGCTCCGCCTCCCAGGTTCACGCCATTCTCCTGCCTCAGCCTCCTGAGTAGCTGGGACTACAGGTGCCCGCTGCCACGCCCGGCTAATTTTTTGTATTTTTAGTAGAGATGGGATTTCACTGAGTTAGCCAGGATGCTCTCGATCTCCTGACCTCATGATCCACCCGCCTCGGCCTCCCAAAGTGCTGGGATAACAGGTGTGAGCCACCGCGCCCAGCGTTTTTTGTTTTTTTTTGTTTTTGTTTTTTTTTTTGAGATAGAGTCTTGCTCTGTTGCCCAGGCTGAAGTACAGTGGCACGATCTTGGCTCACTGCAACCTCCACCTTCCGGGTTCAAGCGATTCTCCTGCCTCAGCCTCCCAAGTAGCTGAGATTACAGGTGCCCGCAACAACACCCAGCTAGTTTTTGTATTTTTAGTGGAGGCAAGGTTTCACCATGTTGGGCACACTGGTCTCGAACTCCTGACCTCAAGGGATCAGCCTGCCTGGGTCTCCCAAAGTGCTGGGATTACAGGCGTGAACCACCACGCCCCGCCCTGTTCTACTATTTTTAATGGGCTAAAAAATGAACCTCAGCCGGGGCCAGTGGCTCACGCCGGTAATCCTAGCACTTTGGAAGGCCCAGGTGGGTGGATCACCTGAGATCAGGAGTTTGAGACCAGCCTGGCCAACATGGCGAAACCCTGTCTCTACTAAAAATCACAAAAATTAGCTAGGCATGGTGGCACATGCCTGTAACCCCAGCTACTTGGGAGGCTGAGGCTGGAGAATCACTTGAACCCAGGAGGTGGAGGTTGCAGTAAGCCGAGATTGTGCCACTGGATTCCAGCCTGGGTGACAGAGCAAGACTCCATCTCAAAAAGAAAAAAAAAAAAAGAACCTCAACTCCTCAACTTAAATATCCTTCAATAGGGGATATACACACACATACACACTTTTCTGTGTGTGTGTGAGATGGAGTCTCACTGTGTCCCCCAGATTGAGTGCGGTGGTGCAATCCCAGCTCACTGCAACCTCTGTGTAGAAAAAAAGATAAAAATCATTGAATTGTACACCTAAAATGAATGAAATTGATGGCATGTAAGTTATACCTCAAAAAAAAGGTTGA
Source organism: Papio anubis (assembly GCF_008728515.1). Taxonomy (NCBI): domain Eukaryota; kingdom Metazoa; phylum Chordata; class Mammalia; order Primates; family Cercopithecidae; genus Papio; species Papio anubis. The sequence goes on along the minus strand of NC_044980.1, from coordinate 132,105,910 downwards.
AAGGAAAAGAAAAGGGGCCGGGCGCGGTGTCTCACGCCTGTAATCCCCAGCACTTTGGGAGGCCGAGGCAGGTGGATCACCCGAGGTCAGGAGTTCAAGACTAGCCTGGCCAACATGGCGAGACCCTGTCTACTAAAAATACAAAAATTAGCTGGGCCTGGTGGCAGGCGCCTGTAATCCCAGCTACTTAGGAGACTGAGGCAGGAGAATTGCTTGAACCAGGGAGGTGGAGGTTGCAGTGAGCTGAGATTGCACCATTGCACTCCAGCCTGGGCAACAAGAGCGAAACTCCGTCTCAAAAAAAAAAAAAAAAGAAAAGAAAAGAAAAGGATTGATAAGGACCAGTGTATTATTGGGAGCATCAGAAAACAGGTAATTCCAGGGATTTAACTACAGAACAATCTCACCATAAATTTAAAAACTTTTTTTTTTTTTTGAGATGGAGTCTTACTCTGTCACCCAGCCTGGAGTGCAGTGGCACAATATTGGCTCACTGCAACTTTCGCCTCCTGGGTTCAAGCAGTTCTCCTGCCTCAGCCTCCCCAGTAGCTGGGATTACAGGCGTGCACCACCATGCCTGGCTAATTTTTGTATATTTAGTAGAGACAGGGTTTCACCATTTTGGCCAGGCTGGTCTTGAACTCCTGACCTTGTGATCCACCCACCTCAGCCTCCCAAAGTGCTGGGATTACAGGCGTGAGCCACCGCGCCCAGCAAAGAAAAACATTTTTTTAAAACCTGCACAGTCTTTGACCTGGCATCTTCACTTCTGGAAATTTATTCCAGGTCAGGCACAGTGTCTCATGCCTGTAATCCCAGCATTTTGGGAGGCCGAGGTGGGCAGATCACCTGAGGTCAGGAGTTCGAGACTGGCCTGACCAACATGGAGAAAATCCGTCTCTACTAAAAATACAAAATTAGCCAGGGGCAGTGGCTCACGCCTATAATCCTAGCACTTTGGGAGGCCAAGGCAGGCAGATCACAAGGCCAGGAATTCAAGACCAGCCTGGCCAACGAGGTGAAACCCCATCTCTACGGAAAATATACAACATAAATTAGCTGGGTGGTGTGCGCCTGTAGTCCTGGCTACTTGGGAGGCTGAGGCAGAATAATCGCTAGAACCCAGGAGGCAGAGGTTGCAGTGAACTGAGATCGCACCACTGCATTCTAGCCTGGGCGAAAGAGTGAAACTCTGTCTCAAATAAATAAATAAATAAAAAGTACAAAACTAGCCAGGCATGGTGGCACATGTCTATAATCCCAGCTACTTGGGAGGCTGAGGCAGGAGAATCGCTTGAACCCGGGAGGCTGAGGTTGTGGTAAGCAGATATCATGTCATTGTACTCTAGCCTGGGCAACAAGAGTGAAACTCTGTCTCAAAAAAAAAAAAAAAAAAAAGCATAAGAAAAAAAAAATGTGTTCTAAGGAAACAGTTAATTGGGCACAGACATTTGTACAAGAATATTTCCTATAGTATTGTTTAGAATATTGAATATTTGAAAATAATTCAAGGTTGGGTGTGGTGGCTCACACCTGTAATCCCAGCACTTTGTGAGGCCAAGGCTAGAGGATTGCTTGAGCTCAGGAGTTCGAGACCAGCCTGGGCAACATGGGAAAACTGTGTCTCTGCTAAAAATAGAAAAATTAGCCAGGTTTGGTGGTACATGCCTGTAGTCCCAGTTACTCAGGAGGTTGAGGTGAGGAGAATCACTTGAACCTGGGAGGCAGGGGTTACAGTGAGCCAAGATCTAATGCCAGTGCACTCCAGCCTGAGTGACAAAGTGAGACTTTATCTTGAAAAAAAAAAATGAAGACAGGGCGTGGTGGCTCACGCCTGTAATTCCAGCACTTTGGGAGGCTGAGGCAGGTGGGTCTCGAGGTCAGGAGTTCAAGACCAGGCTGGCCAAGATGGTGAAACCCCATCTCTACTAAAAATACAAAAATTGGCCGGATGCAGTGGCCTGCGCCTGTAATCCCAGCTACTTTGGAGGCTGAGGCAGGAGAATCGCTTGAACCCAGGAGGCAGAGGTTGCAGTGAGCCGAGATCACACTACTGCACTCCAGCCTGGGCGACAGAGTGACACTATCCCAAAAAAAAAAAAAGTTCTCTAATAGAGAATTAGTTAAATAAATATGGAAGGCTATGCCCCTATTAAAGAGCATAAGGCAGGTTTCCATGTATTTACATAAAGGATATTTATGATATGGATTTTTATTATTATGGAACATCTGCAATATATACAAAGGTAGAGGAAATTGTATTACAGTGAGCTCTCATGCATTCCTACTCCAGCTTCAACAATTACTAACAGTGGGAAGTCTTGTTTCAGTTATACTTCCACTTGCTTACTTTTTTTTCTTTTTGTTGAGATGGAGTCTCGCTCTGTTGCCCAGGCAGGAGTGCAGTGGCACAATCTCGGCTCACCGCAACCTCCACCTCCAGGTTCCAGTGATTCTCCTGCCAAAGGCTCCCAAGTAGTTGGAATTGCAGGCACCCACCACCACACCCGGCTAAGTTTTGTATTTTTATTTTGTATTTTTATTTATTTATTATCTTATTTATTTATTTATTTATTTATTTATTTATTTTGAGACTGAGTTTCATTCTTGTTGCCCAGGCTGGAGTGCAATGGCACGATCTCAGCTCACCACAACCTCCACCTCCCAGGTTCCAGCGATTCTCCTGCCTCAGCCTCCCGAGTAGCTGGGACTACAGGCATGTGCCACCTTGCCTGGCTAATTTTGTATTTTTAGTAGAGATGGGGTTTCTCCATGTTGGTCAGGCTGGTCTCGAATTCCCGACCTCAGGTGATCCGCCCGCCTTGGCCTCCCAAAATGTATGTATGTATGTATGTATTTATATTTATATTTTATTTTATTTTTTTGAGACAGAGTCTCGCTCTGTCGCCCAGGCTGGAGTGCAGTGGCATGATCTTAGCTCACTGCAACCTCCGCCTCCCAGGTTCAAGCAATTCTCCTGCCTTAGCCTCCTGAGTAGCTGGGAATACAGGCACACGCCGCCACAGCTGGCTAATTTTTTATATTTCAGTAGAGACGGGGTTTCACCCTGTTGTCCAGGGTGGTCTGGAACTCCTGAGCTCAGGCAATTCACCCCCTTCAGCTTCCCAAAGTGCTAGGATTACGGGTGTGAGCCACCTTGCCTGGGAATTTTAGTATTTTTAGTAGAGACTGGCTAATTTTTATTTTATTTTTATTTTATTTTATTTTATTTTTTTTTGAGACGGAGTCTCACTGTGTCTCCCAGGCTAGAGTGCAGTGGCGCGATCTCGGCTCACTGCAAGCTCCGCACGCCCCGGTTCAGCCATTCTCGCCTCAGCCTCCCAAGTAATGGTTTAAAGAAACACTTCCTGGCGCCCGTGGTTTTGTATTTTAGTAGAGACGGGGTTTCACCATGTTGTAGAGTCAGTCTCGATCTCTGACCTTGCTTGATCCACCGCTTCGGCCTCCCAAAGTGCTGGGATTACAGGCTTGAGCCACAGCATGACCCAGCTAATTTTGTGTAGTAGAGACAAGGTTTCACCATGTTGGCCAGGCTTTGGTCTCAGCTCCTGAGCTCATGTGATCCACCCACCTTCTTCCCCAAAGTGCTGGGATTACAAGCGTGAGCCGCGCATCCAGCCTACTTGCCCTATACATACTATTTTGAAGTAATCCAGATATATATCATTTCATCATAAACATAACCATACACAGTATCATTATCAGGCTTTAAAAGTAATAAACCTAGGCTGGTGGCGGTGGCTCAAGCCTGTAATCCCAGCACTTTTTGGGGCTGAGGCCAGTGGCAGGATCGCGAGGTCAGGAGGTCGAACCATCATTAACCCGGTGAAACGTCTCTACTAAAAATACAAAAACTGGCCAGTGGTAGCAGGCATGCCTGTAGTCCCCAGCCAGCCTTTCGGGAAGACTGAACAGGAAGAATAGTAGTAAACCCAGGAAGGCGGAGCTGCAGTGAGCTGGTCGGCCACTGCACTCAGGCTGGGTGACAGGGGAGCCAGACTCTGTCTCAAAAAGTAATAAACCTGGGCCAAGCTGTGATTGACTCAGCCTAATTCAGCACTTTGGGAGGGGCCCTGGGCGGGCAGAACCACACGAGTCAAGGGAGTTCGAGACCAGCCTGGCCAACATGGCTGAAATCTCGTCTGCAAGAATCTGAAAAATTAGCCAGGTGTGGTGGTGGGCACCTGTAATCCCAGCTACCGGGAGGCAGGGCAGGAGAATTGCTTGAATCGAGGGCCTTTCCAGGTTGCAGTGAGCCAAGATCAGGCCACTGCACTCCAGCCTGGGTGACAGAGCTAGACTCCATTTCAAAAAAAAAAAAAAGGTGCACGTAGGGCTCAATGCTGGCACCTGTAGTCTGAGCTACTCAGTAGTTGAGGCGGGAGGATCATTTGACTCCAGGAGTTGGAGTTCAGCCTGAGCAACATACCTAGACCCATCCCTACTGAAAAAAAAGAAAAAGAAAAAGTCGCTGGGCTCAGTGGCTCACACCTGTAATCCCAGCATTTTGGGAGGTCAAGGCCGGTGGATCACTGAACTTCAGGAGTTGGAGACCAGCCTGGCCAACATGGTGAAACCCTGTCTCTACTAAAAATACAAAAATTAGCCGGGTATGGTGACACACGCCTGTAATCCCAGTACTCTGGGAGGCTGAGGTGGGCAGATCGCCTGAGGTCAGGAATTCGAGACCAGCCTGGCCAACATGGCAAAAACCCATCTCTACTAAATGTACAAAAAGTAGCCAGGCATGGTGGCGTGTGCCTGTAATCCCAGCTACTCAGGAGGCTGAGGCAGGAGAATTGCTTAAACCTGGGAGGCGGAGGTTGCAGTGAGCTGAGATCGTGCCACTGCACTCCACCCTGGGCGACAGAGCAAGACTCCGTCTCAACAACAACAACAACAAAAAGTATGAACTGATAAGTACCATTTGTTAACGGTAGTTATTCCTGGGAAAGTACAGTAGTAGAGAAATGGGCTTATAGGCATGAGCCACCACGCTCGGCCTGGAAGAATTCTATCAAGAGAAACTTTCCCTAACCTACTATTTTGTTAACCCATGGCATGATATAGTTGTTTTTGTTTGTTTGTGTGTGTGTGCGTGTTTTTTGAGACAGAGTCTCACTCTTTCACCTGGGCTGGAGTGCAGTGGCATGACCTTGGCCCACTGCAACCCTGCCTCCTGGGTTCAAGCAAGCACATCCAACTAATTTTTGAATTTTTGGTGGAGATGGGGTTTTGCCATGCTGGCTAGGCTGGTCTCAAACTCCTGACCTCAAATGATCAGGCTGCCTTGGCCTCCCAAAGTGCTGGGATTACAGGGGTGAGCCACCATACCTGGCATGGCATGATATAGTTTTGACAAATAAAATTTCTTTATAGAACACCCAAGTTCAGAGCAGCATTACTCACAATAGCCAAAAGGTAGAAGTAACCTAAGTGTCCATCAGCAGATGAATAGATAAACACAATAAATATCCATATAATTCAGACTTAAAAAGGAAAGCAATTCCACACATGCTACAACATAAATGAACCTAGAAGACATCATGCTAAGTAAAATAAGCCAGCTCTACAGGTTTGTTTCTGTATTGTTTTAATAGTTTACACAAACATATGTAACTTTTTGTTTGTTTGTTTTTTGAGACGGAGTCTGGCTCTGTCACCCAAGGTGGAGTGCTGTGGTACAATCTCAGCTCACTGCAACCTCTGCCTCTCGGGTTCAAGCGATTCTCCTGCCTCAGCCTGCTGAGAAGCGGGGACTACAGGCGCGCACCACCATGCCTGGCTAATTTTTGTATTTTTAGTAGAGACGGGGGTTTCACCGTGTTGGTCAGGCTGGTCTCGAACTCCTGACCTCGTGATCCGTCTGCCTCAGCCTCCCAAAGTGCTGGGATTATAGGTGTGAGCCAACGCGCCCGGCATATGTTACTTTTTAAATTAAACAAAAATATTAAATAAATTTTCATGGCGGGGGGAAAAAGAAGGTTAATTTTGTGTGACACTCCTCCTTTATGAACTAATGGAGAACATATACCCTACATTAGTTACATTATTCTGGAAGATGAACGCTTGGCACAGTGCGCTGCCAAACTGTGAGGGTGTCCTCCTTTCCCCGCTCCACTTTATGTCCATCTCTTTGGCCATTCTGCCTTCCGTGGGCCTAGCTTCCCCCTATGTACGCATAGATTGCACGTCAGTGGGCGGGCTGCAGAGGAAGGGCGCTGTTCCGGTTGGTCCCGGCCCTACCCCGCCGGAGGGCGCCAGCTGCCCCTCCGGCGGGGGGACACCGGGAAGGGACAGAGCCGCGGGCGGCCAGGGAGGGGCCTGGCCGCAGAAGCAGCTTTCTCACTAGCGATTCGGGCCTCTCAAAACCAGCATCCGCCTCTCAGGCCCCCGGCGCCTGCTTCCCATTGGCTTTTACTGGCAAAGGAGCTTTTCCAAAGGAATGCTTCTAGGGCACGGTAAAAATAGGCATTTAAAAAGTGATACGGGGGCCAGGCGCGGTGGCTCACGCCTGTAATCCCAGCCCTTTGGGAGGCCTAGGCGGGCAGATCACCTGAGGTCAGGAGTTCGAGACCAGCCTGGCCAACATGGTGAAACCCCGTCTCTACTAAAAATACGAAAATTAGCCGGGCGTGGTGGGGCATGCCTGTAATTCCAGCTACTCGGGAGGCTGAGACAGGAGAGTCGCTTGAACCTGGGAGGCGGAGGTTGCAGTGAGCCGAGATCGCGCCACTGCACTCCAGCCTGGGTGACAGAGCCAGACCCTGTCTCAAAAAAAAAAAAAAGTGATACGGTTCATGTCTAGCTTCGCCACCAGATCCCAATTCTTTCCTGACAGCAGTGCTGAAGTGACAATAGGCCCATAGCATTAAAGGTCGTCTGCTTCCTTCTTCAAAAAAGACCGACCTCAACCAAAAGTTCAATTTCCTCAGTGTAAATTAGAGGGAAATCAGCAATCACATTATCTGGAGTAGGCACAATTTGCACGAAGCCTTTGGTAGGCGTTCACCTCATTTTCTTTTCCCACAGAGAGCCATTGAAGGCAACAGGAATGCCCTTGAAATCAATGGAGTGATTTAGGGAACCCCACAGAAGACAAAGGTTTTTTTTTCTATTTCTTTTTCTTTCTTTCTTTTTTTTTTTTTGTTTGAAACAGAGTTTTGCTCTTGTCACACAGGTTGGAGTGCAATGGCGTGATCTCAGATCACTGCAACTTCTGCCTCCCGGGTTCAAGCAATTCTTCTGCCTCAGCCTCCCAAAGTAGCTAGGATTACAGGCATCCGCCACAATGCCCAGCTAATTTTTTTGTATTTTTGGTTGAGACGGGGTTTCACCATGTTGGCCAGGCTGGCCTTGAACTCCTGACCTCAGGTGATCTACCCGCCTCAGCCTCCCAAGTGCTGGGATTACAGGCGTGAGCCACTGCGCCCGGCCGAGCTACTGCATTCTAACACATACACACACACACACACAAAACACCAAAATTTTATGAAGATTAAAAAAACCTTTTATTGAGGTATAACTTATAATAAATAGTGCACATGTTAAGTGTGCAACTCCATTAATTTTTTACATATGAATATATCATTGAGACTTTCTTTAACCTACATAAGGAAGAGTATAATTCTATCAGATACATTTTACTGCAGTTTGCTTTTTTTTTTTTAGACGTAGTCTCACTCTGTTGCCAGGCTGTAGTGCAGTGTTACGATCTCGGCTCGCAGCAACCTCCGCCTCCCAGGTTCAAGCGATTCTCCTGCCTCAGCCTCCTGAGTAGCTAGGACTACAGGTGTGCACCACCATGCCCAGCTAATTTTTTTTTGTATTTTTAGTAGAGATGAGGTTTCACCATGTTGGCCAGGATGGTCTCGATCTGTGACGCCGTGATCCGCCCGTCTCGGCCTCCCAAAGTGCTGGGATTACAGGCTTGAGCCGTGCCCGGCACCTGCTTTTTGACGTAGTCTCACTCATTGCCAGGCTGTAGTGCAGTGTTGCGATCTGGCTTTCGCAGCAGCCTCATGCCTCAGGTTCAAAGCGTTCTCCTGCCTCCCAGCCTCACAGGTAGCTGGGACTACAGGTGTACACCACCATGCCCAGCTAATTTTTGTATTTTTAAGTAGAGATGAGGTTCGCCATGTTGGCCGGATGGTCTCGATCTCATGACCTCGTGATCCACCCACCTCAGCCTCCCAAGTGCTGGGATTTCGAAACAAACCACCGCACTAAGCCTGCTTTCTTTTTGGACGGGAGTCTCGCTCTCTGCGCCAGGCTGAGTGCAGTGGCCAGATCTCAGCTCACTGCAAGCTCCGCCTCCAGGTTCCACGCCATTCTCCTGCTCAGCCTCCCAAGTAGCTGGGACTGAGAAGCCATGTCTAGCCGGCCCTAGTTTTTGTATTTTTAGTAGAGGCGGGGTTTGCGTGTGTAGGCCGAGATGGTCTTGATCTCCTGACCTCGTGATCCACCACGTCTCGACCTCCCAAAGATGCTGGGATTACAGGCTTGAGCCACCCGGCGCTTGACTGGCCTGCTTTCTTAACTCAACAATTGCTGTGGTAGTTCTTCCGCAGGGATATATAGATCTAACTTCACTTTTATGCTGGCATAGTATTCCATAGTATTAATTCTGCGGTAATCCTAATTAACCTTTTTCAACTGATGGACAAATTGTCTTCAATTTTATTTTTATTTTTAGATATGATAAGGGTTCTCTATGTTGCACAGACCAGGCTTGAATTCCTGGACTCAGGTATCCTCTGCCTCAGCCTCTAGAGTAGCTGAGACTATAAGCATATATACACACTACTCTCAGCTTTGTCTTCTAGTCTTCTATTTTTAATATTCGTGTTAACAGACTTTAAATTTTCTTTTTCTTTTCTTTTTGAGTGTGAGTCTCGCTCTATCACGCCCAGGCTGGGTACAATGGGCGTGATCTAGGCTCACTACAGCCTCCGCCTCCCCAGGTTCAAGCAGTTCTCTGCCTCAGCCTCCCAAGTAGCTGGGATTACAGGCACCATACTGCAGCCCAGCTAATTTTGTATTTTTAGTAGAGACAGGGGTTTCACCATGTTGGCCAGGCTAGTCATCTTGAACTCCTGACCTCGTGATCCACTTTACTCGGCCTCCCAAAAAGTCACAGGATTGCAGCAGGCCACCAAGTCCAGCCTAAATTTTCTTTGGAAACAGAGTCTTGCTCTGTCACCCAGGCTAGATGCAGTGGTGTAGATCTTGGCTCACTGTAACCTCATCTCCCAGATTCGGCGACTATTCTCCTTTCCAGCCCCTGTGTAGCTTCTGGGATTACAGGCATGTACTATGCCCAGTAATTTTTATTTTTCTAGTAGAGATGGGGTTTCACCATGTTGTCCAGGCTGGTCTTGAACTCCTGACCTCAAGTGATCCACCCGCCTCAGCCTCCCAAAATGCTGGGATTACAGGCATGAACCACAGTGCCTGGCCTTAAATTCTCTTTTTCTTTTGAGACAGTTTTGCTCTTGTCACCCAGAGGCCGAGATGCCATGTGTGATCTTAAGCTCACTGCAACCTCCTTCAATGTGAGAAAGATGGCTTCAAGCAATTCTCCTCACCTCAACCTCCCGAGTAGCTGGGATTAAGCTGCCATACACCAACGTCTAATTTTGTATTTTATTTTTATTTTATTTATTTGACTATTTTGAGACAAGTCTCAGCTCTGTCACCAGGCTGGGTACGGTGGCTGGTCAAACCTGCAGCTCTGCCTCCTGCTGGGTTCATGCCATTCTCCTGCCTCAGCCTCCTGAGTAGCTGGGACTACAGGTGCCGCCTGCAGCTTAGCTAATTTTTGTATTTTTAGTAGAGACAGGGGTTTCACCATGGTAGCCTGGATGGTCTCGATCTCCTGACCTGTGATCCAGCCCTCCTCGGCCCATCAAAGTGCTGGGATTACAGGCATGACCACTGAGTCCGGCTAAATTTCTTTTTGTTTTTAAACAGAGTCTTCCTCTGTCGCCCAGGCTGGAGTACAGTGGTGCGATCTCGGCTCACTGTAACCTCCACCTACTAGGTTGAAGTGATTCCTTTGCCTCAGCCCCCGTGTAGCTGGGATTACAGGCACGTGCCACCACGCCCAACTAATTTTTGTATTTTTAGTAGAGACGGCATTTCACCATCTTGGCCAGGCTGGTCTTGAATTCCTAACCTTGTGATCACCTGCCTCGGCCTCCCAAATGCTGGGATTACAGGCATGAGCCACTATGCCTGGCCGCCTGGCTAATTTTTGCATTTTTAGTAGAGACAGGGTTTCACCATATTGGCCAGGCTGGTCTCCAACTCCTGACCTCATGAACCACCCACCTTGGCCTCCCAAAGTGGTGGGATTACTGGTGTGAGCTACCGAGCCCAGCCCAAATTTTCTTTTGTTTGAAATACAGTCTTGCTCTGTCACCCAGGCTGGAGTACAGTGGTGAGATCTCAGCTCACTGTAACCTCCACCTCCCAGGTTCACGTGATTATTCTCCCTCAGCCCCCTGTGTAGCTGAGATTACAGGCATGCACCTCCACGCCCAGCTAACTTTTGTATTTTTTAAAGTAGAGATGGGGTTTCACTATGTCTGCCAGACTGGTCTGGAACTCCTGACCTCAAGTGATCCACCTGCCTTAGCCTCCCAAAGTGCTGGGATTACAGGCGTGAGCCACCGTGCCCGGCCTTAAATCAGTCCCTCCCTCCCTCCCTCCCTTCCTTCCTTCCTTCCTCTCTGTCTCTCTCTCTCTCTCTTTCTTTCTCTCTTTCTTGGCTTGATCTTGGCTCACTGACGTGAACCACCGTGCCCAACTAGATTTTATTTTTTTCTTCATATAGGAGTAACATATGTTCACTGTAAAACATTTGACATTTCAGAAATGTATGGCTTAGAAAGCAAAAGTCCTTCATAATCTCCCCTCAGATTACCACCAAATACAGATGTTATTCTATGCATATGCGACATAGATCATCTATATTATATAGTCTCTACACACTATTGGAAACACTACATATCAGGTTATACTATACGTCTTATTCGCTGCTGAATCCATTAGATTTTGAATTCGGTGTCCTTGTCTCCCTAGTGTGAAAAAGCTGGTCCCTTTTAGGTTACAGGCTGTGAGAACTGCCAGGTCCTCAAAAATAGGGAGGTTATTCAGCTGTCTACACTACCCTGCCACCCATTCTGCCTCACTGTCCTTAAACTCTCCTTCTATTTCTCCAGGACAACCCTCCTGGCCTTGTAATCTCTAAGAGTCCCACACTCCTCTGAAACTCCAAGTACTTTTCTTTCTTTGTTTTCTGTTTTTTCCCTCCCCTCCCCTCCCCTTCAAATAATGTCCCCCAAAAATGACAGATTTTGTAGATAACTCATATATGCACGGCCTCTCATTCAAGTGTTCCTCGTTTTCCCACCTCCTCTCCAAGATATAGAGGAAGGTTGGGGGACTGTCTGTGGATTGAATCGCCAGACTGTTTGTTTTTCAGACAGAAAGCCCCCAAGATTGCCACATGGAGTGTGGGCTGAGCCTGCAGGAAACGATCCATCCTCTGCTGATGTACTGTCATCCCAGCCACAAGATCACAGGAAAAGGAGTGATTGAAGCCTCTGGGAACCCGAAACCCCAGCTTCACAAGGACTGAGCTTGTAGATTTCCCTCATGGGCAAAAGGTTGGCTAGGACCAGTCTTTTATAATCCCTCTTTTCTCAGAAAAATCATCATCATCATCATCATGGCCATAATCAATATTTATTGAGCATTTCCTTCACACCCCGAACTTTATACACACCACTTGTTATTTAACCTCACAATCTATGAATATACTAACATTATCTCCATTTTACTAATGAGAAAAATCAGGTTTCAAGAAGTCAAGTAACTTGTCCAAACTTCACAGTATGGCCTAATAAATAGCAGAGTAGGGCTTGACCCACTGACTTCAAAGTCCTGGTTCTTTTTTTTTTTTAGACGGCGTCTCGCTCTGTTACCCAGGCTGGAGTGCAGTGGTGCGATTTGGCTCACTGCAACCTCCGTCTCCCGGGTTCAAGTGATTCTTCTGCCTCAGCCTCCCGAGTAGCTGGGATTACAGGCGCGCGCCACCATGCCTGGCTAATTTTTTGTATTTTTAGTAGAGGCGGGGTTTTGCCATGTTGGTCAGGCTGGTCTCAAACTCCCGACATCATGATCCGCCCACCTCTGCCTCCGAAAGTGCTGGGTTACAGGCATCAGCCACCATGCCCGGCTTTAAAAGCCCTGGTTCTAAACCACTATATCATTGTACTACACTGGTCTCAGCACCACTGAAGTCAGTATGGGAAAAAGCACAAGTGTGCACACCATCTCCTTCTCCTTTTAGAATATTTCACTGGGTGGGGGGCGGGGCGGCGGGTGTAGTGGCTCACACCTGTAATCCCAGCACTTTGGGAGGCCGAGGCTGGTGGATTGCCTGAGGTCAGGAGTTTGAGACCAGCCTGGCTAACACAGTGAAATATAAAAAATTAGCTGGGTGTGGTGGTGGGTGCCTGTAATCCCAGCTACTCGGGAGGCTAAGGCAGGAGAATTGCTTGAACCCGGGAAGCAGAGGTTGCAGTGAGCTAAGATCGTGCCATTGCACTCCAGCCTGGGCAACAAGAGCGAAACTCCATCTCAAAAAAAAAGAAAAAGAAAAAGAAAAAAAAGAATATTTCGCCAGGGGAACTCCACACTTGCACAATATCTTATCCAAGGACAGAAGAGGGACAATATTTCTCCTTCCTACTGAATTTTGAACCCCTTTGCACTGAGTGTAGACTGTAGTCCTGTGGCATACCATGGAGTGTGTGTGTGTGTGTATGTGTGTGTGTGTTTTAAGGGAGCTACTGTCTTACCCAAAACCTGTGACTATAAAGTGTTTTTTCCTGAATTGCTCATGATTCAGCCAGTCATTCATGAATTCATTCAACAAGTGTCTCTGAGATGCCAGGCACTGGGGATTAAAAGAGGAATAATAGAGACAAGATCTCTGCCCTCCAGAAACTGACAGTCTATTGAATGAGATAGTTGTCCAACAATTACAATCGAGTGTGACCAATCTCTGGTGACAGGACTCTAACCTAGAGGCATCTGCCTAATCTGGGGTGACTGGTTAGGGAAAACTTCCAAAAAGAGGTGACTTTTAGGCTATAAAACCAGACTGCTAACAAACATAAGAAAGTGTTACAGGAAGTAAGTGGCAAAGCTAGTGTCATTTTTTTACTTAGCAGCTTCAGTGAAGTGGGGCATGGATATGGCGCCAAATCCCAACAATAGAATAAATGCTGGTAAGCAGAACACATCCCAAATCTAATTACATTAATGAGAGATAACAACAGTACAAAAGGAATGTAAAGTCAAGTATAATTCCTTGGACAAACCACTGTTCCCACTTTTGGCCATGAAAAAATGAGTTACTACAAACTCACAAAGCTTACCTTTCCAAATAAATAGATTAGCCTCTAATAGATAACCTCTAATAGCTAACTGCTTCTTCTTTTTTTTTTTTAAGACGGAGTCTCACTCTGTTGCCCAGGCTGGAGTGCAGTGGCATGATCTCGGCTCACTGCAGCCTCCCCCTCCTGGGTTCAAGCAATTCTCCTGCCTCAGCCTCCCACGCAGCTGGGATTACAGACATTCGCCACCACACCTGGCTAATTTGTTTGTTTGTTTGTTTTTTTTGTATTTTTAGTAGAGATGGGGTTTTGCCATGTTGGTCAGGCTGGTCTCGAACTCCTCAGGTGATCCGCCTGCCTCAGCCTCCCAAAGTGCTGGGATTACAGGCATGAACCACTGCGCCCAGCCTCTAATAGCTAACTTCTTTTTTTGTATTTCTTTCTTTTTTTTTGAGATGAAGTTTTGCTCTTGTTGCCCAGGCTAGAGTGCAATGGTGAGATATTGGCTCACCGCAAACCTCTGCCTCCCGGGTTCAAGCGATTCTCCTGCCTCAGCCTCCCAAGTAGCTGTGATTACAGGCATATGCCAACACACCTGGCTAATTTTTTTTTTTTTTTTTTGAGACGGAGTTTCGCTCTTGTTGCCCAGGCTGAAGTGCAAGGCACGATCTTGGCTCACTGCAACCTCCGCGTCCCAGGTTCAAGTGATTCTCCTTCCTCAGCCTCCCGAGAAGCTGGGATTACAGGCATGCGCCACCATGCCCAGCTAATTTTGTATTTTTAGTAGAGACAGGGTTTCACCATGTTGGTCAGGCTGGTCTCGAACTCCTGACCTCAGGTGATCCACCTGCCTCGGCCTCCCAAAGTGCTGGGACTACAGGCATGAGCCACCACACCTGGCCTCTAATTTTGTATTTTTAGTAGAGACCAGGTTTCTCCATGTTGGTCAGGCTGGTCTGGAACTCCTCACCTCAGGTGATCCGCCCACCTTGGCCTTCCAAAGTACTGGGATTACAGGCAGGAGCCACCGCTCCTGGCCTCTAATAGCTAACTTCTAATAGTGGTATCATCTTACAGAGTCTAGAATGTTTTGGGACAATCTTACATTTTAAAACTATACCTTAGGAAATATCAGAAAAAGGGATCATACTGATGCAGCTAGGAAATCAATAACAGGTTATTCAATACTCCTTCATCAGCCATTCTCATAAAACACAATGAGCTCTCCTATAGGGTTGCTGAGATCCAGAAATAGGGAGTTCCCAAACTGCTTGGGCTGTACTCTCTATTCAGTAGTACTTTTCACCACAGCAGGCATCTGCCTATTTATATTAATGAGACTGTCTTCCTTATCATTTAATCTCCAGCTGTATGACAGCTGTCAGCTGTGGGAACACCTTTGCCAAGGGAAAGCCTCTAAATACTAAAATGTTTGCAGCACTCGGTTAACAACCAAGAGGGGAGATCAAACTCCAGGAACATAGTGTGTTTGCAATTTCAGTAAGATAACAGAAGGTAAACCAGGGCCTGTATGATCCACGTGGGGTGAGTGGGAAGAAAAAGGACCCCAAGGCGAAATCAATTATGTAAGATCTGAAAATTCTTCACACTCTTTAAAAATTTATAATATTGTTTCTATACATATATCCAATTTACATATAATAAATCTTTAATGTTTGGTTCCATGAGTTTTTTACTTATTTAAATTTTTTGATATGGAGTCTTACTCTGTCATCCAGGCTGGGGTGCAGTGGTGTGATCTCGGCTCACTGCAACCTCTGCCTCCTGGGTTCAAGCGATTCTCGTGCCTCAGCCTCCTGAGTAGCTGGGATTACAGGCGCCCGCCACCACGCCTGGCTAATTTTTGTATTTTCAGTAAAGACAGGGTTTCACCATGTTGGCCAGGCTCGTCTTGAACTTCTGACCTCAGGTGATCTGCCCACCTCAGCCTCCCAGAGTGCTGGGATTATAGGCATGAGTCACCGTGCCCCGCCAAGGTTCCGTGAATTTTGACAATTGTATAAACTTGTGTAACTTCCAACCAAAACAATAGACAGAACATTTCCATTACCCTAGAAAATTTCCTTGATTGCCTTTTTTTTTTTTTTTTTTTTTTTTAAAGGCTCATGCAGGCTGAGTAATACTGAGAATGGGGTCTCATTATGTTGCTTAGGCTGGCTTCAAACTCCTGGGCTCAGGTGATCCTCCCACCTCAGCCTCCTGAGTGGCTGGCACTACAGGCGCCCGCCACCACGCCCGGCTAATTTTTTGTATTTTTAGTAGAGACGGAGTTTCACCGTGTTAGCCAGGATGGTCTCGATCTCCTGACCTCGTGATCAGCCCGCCTCGGCCTCCTAAAGTGTTGGGATTACAGGCGTGAGCCACCGCGCCCGGCCAAAAATTAGTTTTGTGTTTTTGAACTTCATATAAATGGAATCATACAGCCCATATTGTTTTTCTTTTCCTTATCATTTTGAGATTCACCCACGTTGTTGAGTGCATCAATAGTTTGACCTGTTGTTGTTGGTGTTGAGCAGTGTTCCATTGTTTGAATGTGTCATAATGTGTTACTCCATCCTCCTGTGGATGGATATTTGGGCTGTCTCCAGTTTTGTACTATATTCAAAAAAGGCTGCTATAAATATTTGTGTACAAGTCTTTTTGGGGACATATATTTTCATTTTTCTTGCTTACCAAAGAGTAGAACTGCTGCGTCATATGGTAGATGCATGTTTAACTTAATAAGAAATCACCAGTTTTCCTAACTGATTATACCATTTTACACCCCCACTTGCAATGTATGAGTTCCAATTGCTGTACATCCTTGTCACCACTTACTTCCATCAATGTTTTTTTTTTTTTTTTTTTTTTTTTT